>NW_007378924.1:71979-76987 GCF_000475195.1 Diaphorina citri | reverse complement strand
GGGATTTTCATTCATAGAACGCTCAGTAGTATGAGTACAAGGTAAAGTTATGTTTGTTTCGTCAACAGAATGTACTTCCTCGTTGTTTGAAACGAAATTAATCTTAGGTTCTTCAATAGAAGGATTTTCATTAATAGAACCCTCAGTCGTATGAGTGGTTGTTTCTGATGTAGTTGTTGTACATTTAGTTTCCGAAGATGTTGGAGATTGTCCTTCGGATATTGATGAACTAGTTGAAAAAGAAAGTCGTCGGAAATTCCTGATGATTGATGATGACTCAGTTGAAGAGACACAGGCTGTAGTTGTTCCTGTTGTCGAATCAATAGAAGAGGGTGTACATGGCGTAGTGTCTGTTGTTGTTTCTGGTGTTGTTGTACATGGAGTGGTTTCTGTTTTTCTGTTGTTGTTTCTGGCGTTGTACATGGAGTGGTTTCTGTTGTTGTTTCTGGCGTTGTACATGGAGTGGTTTCTGTTGTTGTTTCTGGTGCTGTACATGGAGAGGTTTCTGTTGATGTACATGGAGTAGTGTCTGTTGTTGTTTCTGGTGTTGTTGCACATGGAGTAGTGTCGGTTGTTGTCTCTGGTGTTGTCGTACATGGAGTGGTTTCTGTTGTTGTTTCTGGCGTTGTACATAGAGTGGTTTCTGTTGTTGTTTCTGGTGTTGTACATGGAGAGGTTTCTGTTGATGTACATGGAGTAGTGTCTGTTGTTGTTTCTGGTGTTGTTGTACATGGAGTAGTGTCGGTTGTTGTTTCTGGTATTGTACATGGAGTGGTTTCTGTTGTTGTTTCTGGTGTTGTTTCTGTTGTTGTTTCTGGCGTTGTACATGGAGTGGTTTCTGTTGTTGTTTCTGGTGTTGTACATGGAGAGGTTTCTGGTAATGTACATGGAGTAGTGTCGGTTGTTGTGTTGGAGTGGTTGGTGTTGTCGTACATGGAGTGGTTTCTGTTGTTGTTTCTGGCGTTGTACATGGAGTGGTTTCTGTTGTTGTTTCTGGCGTTGTACATAGAGTGGTTTCTGTTGTTGTTTCTGGTGTTGTTGTACATGGAGTAGTGTCGGTTGTTGTTTCTGGTGTTGTCGTACATGGAGTGGTTTCTGTCGTTGTTTCTGGTGTTGTACACGGAGAGGTCTCTGTTGATGTACATGGAGTAGTGTCTGTTGTTGTTTCTGGTGTTGTTGTAAATGGAGTAGTATCTGTTGTTGTTTCTTGTGTTGTTGTACATGGAGTAGATTCTGTTGTTGTTTCTGGCTTTGTTTCTGTTGTTGTTTCTGGCGTTGTACATGGAGTGGTTTCTGTTGTTGTTTCTGGTGTTGTACATGGAGAGGTTTCTGTTGATGTACATGGAGAGGTTTCTGTTGTTGTTTCTGGTGTTGTCGTACATGGAGTGGTTTCTGTTGTTTTTCCTGGCGTGGTACATGGAGTGGTTTCTGTTGTTGTTTCTGGTGTTGTACATGGAGAGGTTTCTGTTGATGTACATGGAGTAGTGTTTGTTGTTGTTTCTGGTGTTGTACATGGAGTAGTGTCTGTTGTTGTTTCTGGTGTTGTACATGGAGTGGTTTCTGTTGTTATTTCTGGTGTTCTTGTATATGGTGTTGTGTCTGTTGTTGATTCTTCGGAAATCGTTGGGAAAGTAAGACTACGGAAATTATAGATCGGAGATGAGAATTCGGTTGAAGAGACACAAGACGTTGACGTTTCTGTTCTTAATTCCGTGGAAGAGTGTGTACATGGAGTGATTTCTGTTGATGTACATGGAGTGATATCTGGTGTTGTACATGGAGTGGTTTCTGTTGTTGTTTCTGGTGTTGTACATGGAGCAGTTTCTGTTGATGTACATGGAGTAGTGTCTTTTGTTGTTTCTGGTGTTGTACATGTAGTGATTTCTGTTGTTGTGCATGGTGTAGTGTCTGTTGTTTTTTCTGGTGTTTTTGTACATGGAGTGGTTTCTTTGTTTGTTTCTGGTGTTGTACATGGAGTGGTTTCTGTTGTTGTGCATGGTGTAGTGTCTGTTGTTGTTTCTGGCGTGGTACATGGAGTGGTTTCTGTTGTTGTTTCTGGTGTTGTACATGGAGAGGTTTCTGTTAATGTACATGGAGTAGTGTCTGTTGTTCTTTCTGGTGTTGTTGTACATGGAGTAGTGTCGGTTGTTGTTTCTGGTGTTGTCGTACATGGAGTGGTTTCTGTTGTTGTTCCTGGCGTGGTACATGGAGTGGTTTCTGTCGTTGTTTCTGGTGTTGTACACGGAGAGGTTTCTGTTGATGTACATGGAGTGGTTTCTGTTGTTGTACATGGAGAGGAGGTACATGGAGTGTCGGTTGTTGTTTCTGGTGTTGTCGTACATGGAGTGGTTTCTGTTGTTGTTTCTGGCGTGGTACATGGAGTGGTTACTGTTGTTGTTTCTGGTGTTGTACATGAAGAGGTTTCTGTTGTTGTTTCTGGTGTTGTTGTACATGGAGTAGTGTCGGTTGTTGTTTCTGGTGTTGTACATGGAGTGGTTTCTGTTGTTGTTTCTGGTGTTGTACATGGAGTGATTTCTGTTGATGCACATGGAGTAGTGTCTGTTGTTGTTTCTGGTGTTGTTGTACATGGAGTAGTGTCGGTTGTTGTTTCTGGTGTTGTTTTACATGGAGTGGTTTCTGTTGTTGTTTCTGGTGTTGTACATGGAGTGATTTCTGTTGATGTACATGGAGTAGTGTCTGTTATTGTTTCAGGTGTTGTTTTACATGGAGTAGTGTCTGTTGTTGTTTCTGATGTTGTTGTAAATGGAGTAGTGTCTGTTGATGTTTCTTGTGTTGTTGTACATGGAGTGGTTTCTGTTGTTGTTTCTGGTGTTGTACATGGAGTGATTTCTGTTGATGTACATTGAGTAGTGTCTGTTGTTGTTTCTGGTATTGTCGTACATGGAGTGGTTTCTGTTGTTGTTTCTGGTGTGGAGTTGTGCATGTTGTTGTTTCTGGTATTGTCGTACATGGAGTGGTTTCTGTTGTTGTTTCTGGTGTTGTACATGGAGAGGTTTCTGTTGATGTACATGGTGTCGTGTCTGTTGTTGATTCTTCGGAGATCGTTGGGAAAGTAAGACTTCGGAAATTATAGATCGGAGATGAGAATTCGGTTGAAGAGACACAAGACGTTGACGTTTCTGTTCCTAATTCCGTAGAAGAGTGTGTACATGGAGTGGTTTCTGTTGATATACATGGAGTAGTGTCTGTTGTTGTTTCCGGTGTTTTTGTACATGGAGTGGTTTCTATTAATGTTTCTGGTGTTGTACATGGAGTGGTTTCTGTTGTTGTGCATGGTGTAGTGTCTGTTGTTGTTTCTGGTGTTGTCGTACATGGAGTGGTTTCTGTTGTCGTTCCAGGCGTGGTACATGGAGTGGTTTCTGTTGTTGTGCATGGTGTAGTGTCTGTTGTTGTTTCTGGTGTTGTCGTACATAGGGTGAATTCTGTTGTTATTTCTGGTGTTGTACATGTAGTGGTTTCTGTTGATGTACATGGCGTAGTGTCTGTTGTTGTTTCTGGTGTTGTCGTACATGGAGTGGTTTCTGTTGTTGTACCAGGCGTGGTACATGGAGTGGTTTCTGTTGTTGTGCATGGTGTAGTGTCTGTTGTTGTTTCTGGTGTTGTCGTACATGGAGTGGTTTCATTTGTTGCTTCTGGTGTTGTACATGGAGCAGTTTCTGTTGATGTACATGGAGTAGTGTCTTTTGTTGTTTCTGGTGTTGTACATGGAGTAGTGTCTGTTGTTGTTTCTGGTGTCGTACATGGAGAGGTTTCTGTTGATGCACATGGAGTACTGTCTGTTGTTGTTTCTGGTGTTGTACATGGAGTAGTGTCTGTTGTTGTTTCTGGTGTTGCTGTACATGGATTAGTGTCGGTTGTTGTTTCTGGTGTTGTACATGGAGTTGTTTCAGTTGTTGTTCCAGGCGTGGTACATGGAGTGGTTTCTGTTGTTGTGCATGGTGTAGTGTCTGTTGTTTCTGGTGTTGTCGTACATGGGGTGGTTTCTGTTGTTATTTCTGGTGTTGTACATGGAGTGGTTTCTGTTGATGTACATGGAGTAGTGTCTGTTGTTGTTTCTGGTGTTGTCGTACATGGAGTGGTTTCTGTTGTTGTATATGGAGAAATTTCTGTTGATGTACATGGAGTAGTGTCTGTTGTTGTTTCTGGTGTTGCTGTACATGGAGTAGTGTCGGTTGTTGTTTCTGGTGTTGTCGTACATGGAGTGGTTTCAGTTGTTGTTTCTGGTGTTGTACATGGAGAGGTTTCTGTTGATGTACACAGGGTAGTGTCTGTTGTTGTTTCTGGTTTTGTTGTACATGGAGTATTGTCGGTTGTTGTTTCTGGAGATTTTGTACATGGAGTGGTTTCTATTAATGTTTCTGGTGTTGTACAGGGAGTGGTTTCTGTTGTTGTTTCTGGTGTTGTTGTACATGGAGTTGTTTCTGTTGTTGTTTCCGGTGTTCTTGTATATGGTGTTGTGTCTGTTGTTGATTCTTCGGAAATCGTTGGGAAAGTAAGACTTCGGAAATTATAGATCGGAGATGAGAATTCGGTTGAAGAGACAAAAGACGTTGACGTTTCTGTTTCTAATTCCGTGGAAGAGTGTGAACATGGAGTGGTTTCTGTTGTTGTGCATGGTGTAGATCTCGGTGGTCGCCGGATCATTAAAAAAAACACAAGAGCCGCGCGGACTGTCTGGTTGTTGTTTCTGGTTGCCGTACATGGAGTAGTGTTTGTTGTTGTTTCTGGTGTTGTTGTACTGTACATGGAGTAGTGTTTGTTGTTTTTTCTGGTGTTGTTGTGCATGGAGTGATTTCTGTTGGATGTCATTGAGTAGTGTTCATGTTGTTGTTCTGGTATTGTCGTACCATGGGAGTGGTTTCTGTTGTTGCCTTATTCTAGGTGTGGAACATTCGGAGTGGTTTCTGTTGTTGTTCCTGGCTGGTGACATGGAGTGGTTTTCTGTTGGTTGTTTCTGGTGTTGTACATGGAGAGGTTTCTGTTTGGA
>NW_007378924.1:57875-71348 GCF_000475195.1 Diaphorina citri | reverse complement strand
GGTTTCTGTTGATGTACATGGAGTAGTGTCTGTTGTTGTCGTACATGGAGTGGTTTCCGTTGTTGTTTCTGGTGTTGTACATGGAGTAGTTTCTGGTGTTGTCGTACATGGAGTGGTTTCTGTTGTTGTGCAAGGTGTAGTTTCTGTTGTTGTTGGTGTTGTTGTACATGGAGTGGTTTCTGTTGTTGTTTCTGGTTTTGTACATGGAGTGGTTTCTGTTGTTGTTTCTAGTGTTGTAAATGGTGAAGTTTCTGTTGATATACATGGAGTAGTCTCTGTTGTTGTCGTACATGGAGTGGTTTCCGTTGTTGTTTCTGGTGTTGTACATGGAGTAGTTTCTGGTGTTGTCGTACATGGAGTGGTTTCTGTTGTTGTGCAAGGTGTAGTTTCTGTTGTTGTTGGTGTTGTTGTACATGGAGTGGTTTCTGTTGTTGTTTCTGGTGTTGTACGTGGAGTGGTTTCTGTTGATGTACATGGAGTAGTGTCTGTTGTTGTTTCTGGTGTTGTCTTACATGGAGTGGTTTCTGTTGTTGTACATGGAGTAGTGTCTGTTGTTGTTTCTGGTGTTGTTGTACATGGAGGAGTGTCGGTGTTTGTTTCTGGTGTTGTCGTACGTGGTGTGGTTTCTGTTGTTGTTTCTGGCGTGTTGTTGTTTCCGGTGTTCTTGTATATGGTGTTGTGTCTGTTGTTGATTCTTCGGAAATCGTTGGGAAAGTAAGACTTCGGAAATTATACATCGGAGATGAGAATTCGGTTGAAGAGACAAAAGACGTTGACGTTTCTGTTCCTACATCCGTGGAAGAGTGTGTACATGGAGTGGTTTCTGTTGTTGTGCATGGTGTAGTGTCTGTTGTTGTTTCTGGTTTTGTACATGGAGTAGTGTTTGTTGTTGTTTCTGGTGTTGTTGTACTGTACATGGAGTAGTGTTTGTTGTTTTTTCTGGTGTTGTTGTGCATGGAGTGGTTTCTGTTGTTGTTTCTGGTGTTGTACATGGAGTAATGTCTGTTGTTGTTTCTGGTGTTGTACATGGAGTGGTTTCAGTTGTTGTTTCTGGGTAGTGTCTGTTGTTGTTTCTGGTGTTGTCTTACATGGAGTGGTTTCTGTTGTTGTTTCTGGCGTTGTACATGGAGTGATTTCTGTTGATGTACATGGAGTGGTTTCTGTTGTTGTTTCTGGTGTTGTACATGGAGTTGTTTCTGTTGTTGTGCTTGGTGTAGTGTCTGCTGTTTTTTCTGGTGTTGTCGTACATGCAGTGGTTTCCGGTTTCTGTTGTTGTACATGGAGTAGTGTCTGTTGTTGTTTCTGGTGTTGTTGTACATGGAGTAGTGTCGGTTGTTGTTTCTGGAGTTTTTGTACATGGAGTGGTTTCTATTAATGTTTCTGTTGTTGTACATGGAGTGGTTTCTGTCGACGTACATGGAGTAGTGTCTGTTGTTGTTTCTGGTGTTGTACATGGAGTGGTTTCTGTTGTTGTTTCAGGTGTTCTTGTATATCGTGTTGTGTCTGTTGTTGATTCTTCGGAAATCGTTGGGAAAGTAAGACTTCGGAAATTATAGATCGGAGATGAGAATTCGGTGGAAGAGACACAAGACGTTGACGTTTCTGTTCCTAATTCCGTGGAAGAGTGTGTACATGGAGTGGTTTCTGTTGTTGTGCATGGTGTAGTGTCTGTTGTTGTTTCTGGTGTTGTACACGGAGTAGTGTCTGTTGTTGTTTCTGGTGTTGTTGTACAGGGAATAGTATCGGTTGTTGTTTCTGGTGTTGCCGTACATGGAGTGGTTTCTGTTGTTGTGCATGGTGTAGTTTCTGTTGCTGTTGGTGTTGTCGTACATGGAGTGGTTTCTGTTGTTGTTTCTGGTGTTGTACATGGAGTGGTTTCTGTTGATGTATATGGAGTGGTTTCTGTTGATGTACTTGGAGTAGTGTCTGTTGTTGTTTCTGGTGTTGTCTTACATGGAGTGGTTTCTGTTGATGTACATGGAGTAGTGTCTGTTGTTGCTTCTGGTGTTGTCTTACATGGAGTGGGTTCTGTTGTTGTTTCTGGTGTTGTTGTACATGGAGTAGTGTCGGTTGTTGTTTCTGGTGTTGTCGTACATGGAGTGGTTTCTGTTGTTGTTTCTGGTGTCGTACATGGAGTAGTTTCTGTTGATGTACATAGGGTAGCGTCTGTTGTTTTTTCTGGTGTTGTTGTACATGTAGTGTTTTCTGTTGTTTTTTCTGGTGTTGTACATGGAGTTGTTTCTGTTGTTGTGCTTGGTGTAGTGTCTGTTGTTGTTTCTGGTGTTGTCGTACATGCAGTGGTTTCTGTTGTTGCTTCTGCTGTTGTACATGGAGTTGTTTCTGTAGATGTACATGGAGTAGTGTCTGTTGTTGTTTCTGGTGTTTTTGTACATGCAGTGGTTTCTGTTGTTGTTTCTGGTGTTGCACATGGAGTTGTTTCTGTTGATGTACATGGAGTGGTTCCTGTTGTTGTTTCTTGTGTTGTACATGGGGTGGTTTCTGTTGATGTACATGGAGTAGTGTCTGTTGTTGTTTCTGGTGTTGTTGTACATGGAGTAGTGTCGGTTGTTGTTTCTGGAGTTGTTGTACATGGAGTGGTTTCTATTAATGTTTCTGGTGTTGTACATGGAGGGGTTTCTGTTGTTGTGCATGGTGTAGTGTCTGTTGTTGTTTCTGGTGTTGTCGTACATGAAGTGGTTTCTGTTGTTGTTTCTGGTGTTGTACATGGAGTAGTGTCTGTTGTTTCTGGTGTTTTACATGAAGTGGTTTCTGTTGTTGTGCATGGTGTAGTGTCTGTTGTTGTTTCTGGTGTTGTTGTACATGGAGTGGTTTCTGGTGTTGTACATGGAGTGGTTTCTGTTGATGTACATGGAGTAGTGTCTGTTGTTGTTTCTGGTGTTCTTGTACATGGAGTAGTGTCTGTTGCTGTTTCTGGTGAACAATTAGTTGTTGGTATTGTTTCTGTAGAATTTACTGTAGTAGTGTGTGTACAGGGTGCTGTTTCTGTAGAAGTTATTGTGGTAGATATTTCATGATTATACATTTCTGTGAAAATAAGCTGTCGGAAATTATAAATAGGCGATGATATTGTTGTTTCTGTAGAAGTTTCAGTAGTAGAGTGTGTACAAGTAGATGTTGGTGATGTCTCTGTTAAAGGTTCAGTAGTAGAATGTGTACAAGTAGTTGTAGGCGATGTTTCTGTAGAAGGTTCAGTAGTAGGGTGTGTACAAGTAGTTTTTGGCGATGTTTCTGTAGAAGGTTCTGTAGTAGAGTGTGTACAAGTAGTTGTTGGTGATGTTTCTATGGAAGGTTCAGTAGTAGATGGTGTACAAGTAGTTGTCGCTGATGTTTCTGTGGAAGGTTCAATAGTAAAGTGTGAACAAGTAGTTATCGGCGATGTTTCCGTAGAAATTTCAGTATTATTGTGTGTACAAGTAGTTGTTGGTGTTGTTTCTTTAGAAGTTTCAGTAGTAGAGTGTATACAGGGTGTTGTTTTAGTAGAAGTTATAGTACATATTTCATTGTTATGCATTTCTGTGAAAATCAGTTGTCGAAGATTATAAATAGGCGATGATATTGTTGTTTCTTTAGAAGGTTCAGTATTATAGTGTGTACAAGTAGTTGTTGGCGATGTTTCTGTAGGAGGTACAGTAGTAGAGTGTGTACAAGTAGTTGTTGGTGATATTTCTGTAGGAGGCGCAGTAGTAGAGTTTGTACAAGTAGATGTTTGTGATAATTCTGTAGGAGGCGCAGTAGTAGAGTTTGTGCAAGTAGTTATTGGTGGTTTTACTGTAGGAGGTACAGTAGTAGAGTTTGTACGAGTAGATGTTGGTGATAATTCTGTAGGAGGTACAGTACTAGAGTGTGTACAAGTAGTTGTTGGTAATGTTTTTGTAGATGGTTCAGTAGTAGAGTTTGTACAAGTAAATGTTGGTGATGTTTCTGTAGGAGGTACAGTAGTAGAGTGTGTACAAGTAGTTGTTGGCGATGTTTCTGTAGGAGGTACTGTAGTAGAGTGTGTACAAGTAGTTGTCGGTGTTGTTTCCATAGAATGTTCAGTATTAGAGTGTGTACAAGTAGTTTTTAGCGATGTTTCCGTAGAAGTTTCAATAGTAGAATGTGTACAAGTAGTTGTTGGTGTTGTTTCTGTAGGAGGTACAGTAGTAGAGTGTTCACAAGTAGATGTTGGTGATAATTCTGTAGGAGGTACAGTAGTAGAGTGTGTACAAGGTGCAGTTTCTGTAGGAATTGCAGTAGTAGAGTGTGTACAAGTAGTTGTCGGTGTTGTTTCCGTAGAATGTTCAGTATTAGAGTGTGTACAAGTATTTTTTAGCGATGTTTTCGTAGAAGTTTCAGTAGTAGAATGTGTACAAGTAGTCGTTGGTGTTGTTTCTGTAGGAGGTACAGTAGTAGAGTGTGTACAAGTAGTTGTTGGTGATGTTTCTGTAGGAGGTACAGTAGTAGAGTGTGTACATGTAGTTGTTGGCGATGTTTCCGTAGGAGGTACATGTAGTTTTTTCAGTATTAGAGTGTGTACAAGTAGTTTTTAGCGATGTTTCCGTAGAAGTTTGAGTAGTAGAATGTGTACAAGTAGTTTTTAGTGTTGTTTCTGTAGGAGGTACAGTAGTAGAGTGTGTACAAGTAGTTGTTGGCGATGTTTCTGTAGTTTTTTCAGTATAGTGTGTACAAGGTGCAGTTTCTGTAGGAATTGCAGTAGTAGAGTGTGTACAAGTAGTTGTCGGTGTTGTTTCCGTAGAATGTTCAGTAGTAGAGTGTGTACAAGTAGATATTGGTGATAATTCTGTAGGAGGTACAGTAGTAGAGTGTGTACAAGTAGTTGTTGGTAATGTTTCTGTAGATGGTACAGTAGTAGAGTTTGTACGAGTAGTTCTTGGTGATGTTTCTGTAGGAGGTAGGGTAGTAGGGAGTAGTGTCGGTTGTTGTTTCTGGTGTTGTCGTACATGGAGTGGTTTCTGGTGTTGTACATGGAGTGGTTTCAGTTGTTTTATATGGAGAGGTTTCTGTTGATATACATGGAGTAGTGTCTGTTGTTGTTTCTGGCGTTGTCGTACATGGAGTGGTTTCTGTTGTTGTACATGGAGTAGTGTCTGTTGTTGTTTCTGGTGTTGTTGTACATGGAGTAGTGTCGGTTGTTGTTTCTGGAGTTGTTGTACATGGAGTGTACCGACAGTAGTTGTTGACGTGAAATTTTCCGTCATGTGTTTAGCCTGTTCTCTTTTTTCCGGTCCATTATCCAATCCATTTCTCATGTCGCCATTGATCTTTTGATCTACCGGTAACATTTCTTTTTTCTTTGCTGTTATTTCCGCTTCATTGCTTGGAACCCAAAATGAATTGACGTAATCTGATACGTGTTCCAAAACAGAGTGGTCGGCATCATTTTTTTTGTCACTTTTTACTGCAGTTGTAGTATTTGTATCATTGATTTTAGTAGTGTTTTGTGATTCGCCAAGTTTGGAATTAGATTGTTTTACACTATTGTCAGATGGGTGCGTTGAATTTTTGTTTCCTTTTGATTCGGTTTGATCAGTAGCTGGGTTCATTTGTGTTGACGGAACAATCCCGTCTTGTGTTTTATTGTCTATTTTATTCTTGCGATCTTTTGTTGAGTGAGTTGTTCAGTATTAGAGTGTGTACAAGTAGTTTTTAGCGATGTTTCCGTAGAAGTTTCAGTAGAAGAATGTGTACAAGTAGTTGTTGGTTGTGTTACTGTAGGTGGTACAGTAGTAGAGTTTGTACAAGTAGATGTTGGTGATAATTCTGTAGGAGGTACAGTAGTAGAGTGTGTACAAGTAGTTGTTGGTAATGTTTCTGTAGTTGGTACAGTAGTAGAGTTTGTACAAGTAGTTGTTGGTAATGTTTCTGTAGATGGTACAGAAGTAGAGTTTGTACAAGTAGTTGTTGGTGATGTTTCTGTAGGAGGTACAATAGTTGAGTGTGTACAAGCAGTTGTTGGTGATGTTTCTGTAGGAGGTACAGTAGTGGAGTGTGTACAGGGTGTTGTTTCAGTAGAAATTATTGTGGTAGATATTTCATTTTTGTTTTCTTTTGATTTGGTTTGGTCAGTAGCTGTGTTCATTTGTGTTGACGGAACAATCCCGTCTTGTGTTTTATTGTCTATTTTATTCTCGTGATCTTTTGTTGAGTGAGTGCATGGTGTAGTTTGTGTAATATCTTTCTCAGTTGTGTGAGTGCATGGTGTAGCTTGTACAAGTAGTTGTTGGTGATGTTTCTGTAGGAGGTACAGTAGTGGAGTGTGTACAGGGTGTTGTTTCAGTAGAAATTACTGTGGTAGATGATGTTGGTGATAATTCTGTAGGAGGTACAGTAGTAGAGTGTGTACAAGTAGTTGTTGGTAATGTTTCCGTAGAAGTTGCAGTAGAAGAATGTGTACAAGTAGTTGTTGGTGGTGTTTCTGTAGTTTGTTCAGTATTAGAGTGTGTACAAGTAGTTGTTGGTGGTGTTACTGTAGCTGGTACAGTAGTAGAGTTTGTACAAGTAGATGTTGGTGATAATTCTGTAGGAGGTACAGTAGTAGAGTGTGTACAAGTAGTTGTTGGTAATGTTTCTGTAGTTGGTACAGTAGTAGAATTTGTACAAGTAGTTGTTGGTGATGTTTCTGTAGGAGGTACAGTAGTAGAGTGTGTACAAGTAGATGTTGGCGATGTTTCTGTTGTTTGTTCAGTATTAGAGTGTGTACAAGTAGTTTTTAGCGATGTTTCCGTAGAAGTTTGAGTAGTAGAATGTGTACAAGTAGTTGTTGGTGTTGTTTCTGTAGGAGGTACAGTAGTAGAGTGTGTAAAAGTAGTTGTTGATGTTTCTGTAGGTGGTACAATAGTTGAGTGTGTAAAAGCAGTTGTTGGTGATGTTTCTGTAGAAGGTACAGTAGTGGAGTGTGTACAGGGTGTTGTTTTAGTAGAAATTATTGTGGTAGATATTTCATTATTATACATTTTTGTTAAAATCAGCTGTCGGAAATTATAAATAGGCGATGATATTGTTGTTTCTATAGAAGGTTCAGTACAACTAGTTGTTGGCGTTGTTTCTGCAGGTGGTACTGTAGTAGAGTGTGTACAACTAGTTGTTGGCGTTATATCTGCAAGTGGTACTGTAGTAGAGTGTGTACAAGTAGTTGACGGTGTTGTTTCCGTAGAATTTTCAGTAGTAGAATGTGTACAAGTAGTTGTTGGTAATGTTTCAATAGGAGGTACAGTAGTAGAGTGTGTACAAGTAGACGTTGGTGATGTTTCTGTAGAAGGTTCAGTCGTAGAGAGTGTACATGGTGTAGTTTCAGTAGGAGCTAGAGTAATAGAATGTGTACAAGTAGTCGTCGGCGATGTTTCTGTAGGAGGTACAGTAGTAGACTGTGTTGTTGATGTTGTTTTTGTAGAAGGGACAGTAGTTGAGTGTGTACAAGGTGTATTTTCAGTGGGAGGTTCAGTAATAGAGTGTTTACAAGTAGTTGTCGGCGATGGTATTGCTATTTCTGTAGGAGGTACAGTAGTAGAGTTTTTACAAGTAGTAGTTTTAACATTTTCAGGATTTAATTCAGTGTACGATAAGTGATGTCCGCCTTTGTTAAAACCAAGACCAGTTCTTGATATTTTTTCTGTATCCTGTTTTTGTTGGTCTAATGTTTTTATTTCTTTACTCTTTTCTTTAATTTCTGCTGTATTACTACTAATCCAAAATGAGTTTATATAATCAGAAGCGTGCTCCAAAACAGAATTTTCAATCATGTTAACTTTGCTGTATTTAAGTTCTGATGAAGTATATTTTGTATTGGAATGCCGTTCTGTTGTTGTGTGTGTACATGGTGAAGTGGATGTAACAGGTTCTGTAGTTGTGTGATTACATGGAGTAGTAGATGTAACATGTTCTATGGTTGTGTGAGTACATGGAGTAGTAGATGTAACAGATTCTGTAGTTATGTGAGTGCATGGTGTAGTGGACTTAACAGATTCTGTAGTTGAATGAGTACATGGAGTAGTAGATGTAACATGTTCTATGGTTGTGTGAGTACATGGAGTAGTAGATGTAACAGATTTTGTAGTTGTGTGAGTACATGGAGTAGTAGATGTAACAGGTTCTGTAATTGTGTGGTTACATGGAGTAGAAGATGTCAAAGTTTTTATACTTGCGTGATTATATGGCGTAATAGATTTACCATGTTCTATGGTTGTGTGAGAACATGGAGTAGTAGATGTAACATGTTCTATGGTTGTGTGAGTACATGGAGCAGTAGATATACCAGGTTCTGTAGCTGTGTGAGTACATGGAGTAGTTGATGCAATATGTTCTATGGTTGTGTGAGTACATGGAGTAGTAGATGTAACAGATTCTGTAGTTGAGTGAGTACATGGAGTAGTAGATATAACAGATTCTGTAATTGACTGAGTACATGGAGTAGTAGATGTAACATGTTCTATGGTTGTGTGAGTACATGGAGTAGTAGATATAACAGATTCTGTAGTTGACTGAGTACATGGAGTAGTAGATGTAACATGTTCTATGGTTGTGTGAGTACATGGAGTAGTAGATATAACAGATTCTGTAGTTGACTGAGTACATGGAGTAGTATATGTAACATGTTCTATGGTTGTGTGAGTACATGGACTAGTAGATATAACAGGTTCTGTAGTAGTATGTGTACATAGAGTAGTGGATGTAATGTTTTCTGTAGTTGAGTTTGTACACGCAGTAGTTGGTTTGACATTTTCAGGGGTGAATTGAGTTTCAGTCAGTTGAGGTGTTCCTTGTTTGACACTTGGACCCGTGTTTGACCTATTTGCTGTATCTTGATATACTTTTTGTTGGTCTAACGTCTTTATTTCTTTACTCTTTTCTTTAACTTCAGCTTCATTGCTCGGAACCCAAAATGAGTTTACATAATCAGACACGTGATCCAAAACTGAGTTTTCAACATTCTTAACTTTGTTATCTTTTATGGCTGATTTGGCTTTTTCATTGCCCTCCTTGACTGCGCTTGCACTTTCATGATGTACTACAATGTCAAGACGGTAGAGTTTCTATTTTCTTTGATATATCTGGAATAACATCAGCTCCAAACTTCTTAGGTATATCTCCTTCATTTGATATTTTTGCGTTTGAAGAGTTGCCTTTTGTGGTTAGATCCAATATGTTAACATTGCTTTGTTTCGATCTGACCTCTGAATTGTTCCCCTTTTTATTTTCATTGGAACTAACTTTATTATTAAAAATGATGTTAAGGTCCTGATTTTTGGTTACATTCAATTCCTTTGAACTCGATTTTTCACTTTTATTTTTCCTTGAGGCTGATTCATTGCTAGTATTGTTTGTTTCTACTCGAAGGTGGTCTAAAGCTAGCGTCGTCTCTGTCGTTTGGTGAGTTTGAGTAGTAGCCGTTTCTTGCGTTTCTTGTATTTTCCTCTTGCGCGGTTCTGCTTCATTTTTAGTCGACCAGAAGGAAGAAAAATAACCACCGACCGTGTCAACAATCGAATCATCGACTTCAACTGATTTACTTGAACTTGAGTAGTAGCCGTTTCTTGCGTTTCTTGTATTTTCCTCTTGCGCGGTTCTGCTTCATTTTTAGTCGACCAGAAGGAAGAAAAATAACTACCGACCGTGTCAACAATCGAATCATCGACTTCAACTGATTTACTTGAACACGAGATGCTAGAACAGATACTTAACACTATTGCGACGCGAGCAAATTTCATTGTGAACGTAATGTACTCTTCATTTTTCTGAAGAAGTCTCACAATTGTTCGGATTCTAGGCTCATGAATTATGACGGTTTATGAACAATTATTTGGATAGCTTGTTATTTGCACATCTGCCTATCAGGAGCCATTTTATTCTGTTATTATCTCATACTATTGTCAGATGGGTGCGTTGAATTTTTGTTTTCTTTTGATTCGGTTTGATTAGTAGCTGTGTTCATTTGTGTTGACGGAACAATCCCGTCTTGTGTTTTATTGTCAATTTTATTCTCGCGATCTTTTGTTGAGTGAGTGCATGGTGTAGTGGGTGTAATATGTTCTGTAGTTGAGTGAGTACATGGTGAAGTGGGTTTAATGTTTTCTGAAGATGAGTGAGTACATGGTGTAGTGGCTGTAATGTGTTCTGTAGTTGTGTGTGTACATGGCGAAGTGGGTGCAATGTTTTCTGAAGGTGAGTGAGTACATGGTGTTGTGGATGTAATATGTTCTGTAGTTGAGTGAGTACATGGAGTAATGGATTTGTTATTTTCTGCAGTTGTGTTTGTACAGACAGTAGTTGTTTTGACATTTTCAGTGGTTAATTGAGTTTCAGCTAGTTGAGGTGTTCCTTGTTTAACAATCGGACCCGTGTTTGACCTATTTGCTGTATCTTGATTTACTTTTTGTTGGTCTAACGTCTTTATTTCTTTACTCTTTTCTTTAGCTTCTGCTTCATTGGTAGGAACCCAAAATGAGTTTACGTAATCAGACACGTGATCCAAAACTGAGTTGTCAACATTATTAACTTTGTTATCTTTTATGGCTGATTTATCTTTTTCGTTGCCCTTCTTGACTGCGCTTGCACTTTCTTGAAGTACTACAATGTTACTCGCTTTTGCTGTAATGTCTGAATGAGTTGTGGGTGTAACATTGTCTTGATTAGATTTACTACCGACAGTAGTTGTTGACGTGAAATTTTCCGTCATGTGTTTAGCCTGGTCTCTTTTTTCCGGTCCATTATCCAATCCATTTCTCATGTCGCCATTGATTTTTTGATCTACCGGTAACATTTCTTTTTTCTTTGCTTTTATTTCCGCTTCATTGCTTGGAACCGAAAATGAATTGACGTAATTTGATACGTGTTCCAAAACAGAGTGTTCGACATCATTTGTTTTGTCACTTTTTACTGCAATTGTAATATTTGTATCATTGATTTGAGTTGTATTTTGTGATTCGCCAAGTTTGGAATTAGATTGTTTTACAGTGTTGTCAGATGGGTGCATTGGATTTTTGTTTTCTTTTGATTCGGTTTGATTAGTAGCTGTGTTTATTTGTGATTGTTCCATCGCGTGTTTTGTTTTATTGTTTATTTTATTCTCGCGATCTTTTGTTGAGTGAGTGCATGGTGAAGTTTGTGTAATATGTTCTTCGGTTGTGTGAGTACATGATGTAGTGGGTGTAATATGTTCTTGGGTTGTGTGAGTGCATGATGTAGTGGGTGTAATATGTTCTTGGGTTGTGTGTGTACATGGCGAAATGGGTGCAATGTTTACCGATGGTGAGTGAGTACATGGTGTGGTGGATGTAATATGTTCTGTAGTTGTGTGTGTACATGGAGTAGTTGTTTTGACATTTTCAGGGGCTAATTGAGTTTCAGCTAGTTGAGGTGTTCCTTGTTTAACTATCGGACCCGTGTTTGACCTATTTCCTGTATCTTGATTTACTTTTTGTTGGTCTAACGTTTTCATTTCTTTACTTTTTTCTTTAACTTCTGCTTCATTGGTAGGAACCCAAAATGAGTTTACGTAATCAGACACGTGATCCAAAACTGAGTTGTCAACATTATTAACTTTGTTATCTTTTATGACTGATTTGTCTTTTTGATTGCCCTTCTTGACTGCGCTTGCACTTTCTTGATGTACTACAATGTTACTCGCTTTTGCTGTAATGTCTGAATGAGTTGTGGGTGTAACATTGTCTTGATTAGATTTACTACCGACAGTAGTTGTTGACGTGAAATTTTCCGTCATGTGTTTAGCCTGTTCTCTTTTTTCCGGTCCATTATCCAAACCATTTCTCATGTCGCCATTGATTTTTTGATCTACCGGTAAAATTTCTTTTTTCTTTGGTTTTATTTCCGCTTCATTGCTTGGAACCCAAAATGAATTGACGTAATCTGATACATGTTCCAAAACAGAGTGGTCGACATCATTTGTTTTGTCACTTTTTACTGCAGTTGTAGTATTTGTATCATTGATTTTAGTAGTGTTTTGTGATTCGCCAAGTTTGGAATTGGATTGTTTTACACTGTTGTCAGATGGGTGCGTTGAATTTTTGTTTTCTTTTGATTCGGTTTGATTAGTAGCTGTGTTTATTTGATTAATAGCTGTGTTTATTTGTGATTGTTCCATCGCGTCTTTTGTTTTATTGTCTATTTTATTCTCGCGATCTGTTGAGTGAGTGCATGGTGCAGTTTGTGTAATATGTTCTTGGGTTGTGTGACTGCATGGTGAAGTTTGTGTAATGTGTTCTTCGGTCGTGGGAGTACATGGTGTAGTGGGTGTAATATGTTCTTCGGTTGTGTGAATGCATGGTGTAGTGGCTGTAATGTGTTCTGTAGTTGTTTGTGTACATGGCGAAATGGGTGCAATGTTTTCTGGAGGTGAGTGAGTACATGGTGTGGTGGATGTAATATGTTCTGTAGTTGTTTGTGTACATGGAGTAGTTGGTTTGACATTTTCAGGGGCTAATTGATTTTCAGTCAGTTGAGGTGTTCCTTGTTTAACAATCGGACCCGTGTTTGACCTATTTGCTGTATCTTGATTTACTTTTTGTTGGTCTAACGTTTTCATTTCTTTACTCTTTTCTTTAAATTCTGCTTCATTGGTAGGAACCCAAAATGAGTTTACGTAATCAGACACGTGATCCAAAACTGAGTTGTCAACATTATTAACTTTGTTATCTTTTATGGCTGATTTGTCTTTTTCATTGCCCTCCTTGACTGCGCTTGCACTTTCTTTATGTACTACAATATTACTCACTTTTGCTGTAATATCAGAATGAGTTGTGGGTGTAACATTTTCTTGATTAGATTTACTACCGACAGTAGTTGTTGACGTGAAATTTTCCGTCATGTGTTTAGCCTGTTCTCTTTTTTCCGGTCCATTATCCAATTCATTTCTCAAGTCGCCATTGATTTTTTGATCTACTGGTAACATTTCTTTTTTCCTTGGTTTTATTTCCGCTTCATTGCTTGGAACCCAAAATGAATTGACGTAATCTGATACGTGTTCCAAAACAGAGTGGTCGACATCATTTGTTTTCTCACTTTTTACTGCAGTTGTAATATCTGTATCATTGATTTTAGTAGTGATTTGTGATTCGCCAAGTTCGGAATTAGATTGTTTTACACTATTGTCAGATGGGTGCGTTGAATTTTTGTTTTCTTTTGATTCGGTTTGATTAGTAGCTGTGTTTATTTGATTAGTAGCTGTGTTTATTTGTGATTGTTCCATCGCGTGTTTTGTTTTATTGTTTATTTTATTCTCGCGATCTTTTGTTGAGTGAGTGCATGGTGCAGTTTGTGTAATATGTTCTTCGGTTGTGTGAGTACATGGTGTAGTGGGTGTAATATGTTCTTCGGTTGGGTGAATGTATGGTGTAGTGGCTGTAATGTGTTCTGTAGTTGTTTGTGTACATGGCGAAATGGGTGCAATGTTTTCTGGAGGTGAGTGAGTACATGGTGTGGTGGATGTAATATGTTCTG
>NW_007378924.1:46713-57003 GCF_000475195.1 Diaphorina citri | reverse complement strand
GCTGTTATTTCCGCTTCATTGCTTGGAACCCAAAATGAATTGACGTAATCTGATACATGTTCCAAAACAGAGTGGTCGACATCATTTGTTTTGTCACTTTTTACTGCAGTTGTAGTATTTGTATCATTGATTTTAGTAGTGTTTTGTGATTCGCCAAGTTTGGAATTAGATTGTTTTACACTGTTGTCAGATGGGTGCGTTGAATTTTTGTTTTCTTTTGATTTGGTTTGATCAGTAGCTGGGTTCATTTGTGTTGACGAAAATATCCCGTCGTGTGTTTTATTGTCTATTTTACTCTCGCGATCTTTTGTTGAGTGAGTGCATGGTGTAGTTTGTATAATATCTTTTTCAGTTGTGTGAGTGCATGGTGTAGTGGGTGTAAAGTGTTCTGTAGTTGAATGAGTACATGGAATAGTGGATTTAACATTTTCTGCAGTTGTGTTTGTACAGACAGTAGTTGTTTTGACATTTTCAGTTGCTATCGACCAGTTTCGATTGATTTTTTGTTGCTACACTCGAATGCAAAAAATTTAGGACAGTTTTCATTGAATATGAATTCTCTTACAGCCATTTATTTTCAAAGTCAATCTGTTTCAAATTTTCTGCACGTCAGTGTATTGAAATTAAAATGTAAAAGAAATTCGAAAAATACACATTGCGTAACTAGGAAGAGTTTAGGATCCACTATGCATATGAATTTTAGGAAAGCACTTAAAGGAATCCTTCATCATTAAGACACGACTGTGCATTCGGCCCTTAATAATCTGTAAGGTGACATTTGTCTACAGCTACACTGATTAGACAGATTCGTTCTCTCGATTTGTTTCGCAGAAGGACGGTAATCCGTTGCCGCGGGATCGTACGATTCTGACAGGCGGTAACATCACCATCGTCAACATACAGGAAGAGGATCGCGGCTTCTACCAGTGCGTGGCTAGCAACGAAGCCGCGACCATCAGTTCGGAGACCGAGCTCATGATTGAGAACACTGCACCGCGCGCTCCCTATAACCTGACGGCGCGGGCAACCAAGAACTCGATCGCGGTCAAGTGGATCCCCGGCTTCATCAAGCCCCGCCTCGAGTATAGTGTGTGGTGAGTCGTATTGTGGGGAAAAAGACAAACTTTGTAATGATTAAAAAAATGGTCGAGTCAAAACTTGAAACTTTCCTCGTCCGTATGTTATAATATGTATGTAGTAGACTCAATTGGAAGATCATCAATGGGCGAAGTTACCACTGGAGATATTCCGCATCACCCGACCCTAAAGCTTTAGAGTTAGAGCTCTTCTATCATGTAGTCAAAGTTTCCAATAAATGAGGCTAAAATTCCAAGCCCTCTCGTTTACCAGGCGAGCGCCTTTGTCTACCATACTATTCCCATCAATTTATAATTTCTCTTGTAATTTGACCCTTGTCCTATTTTCTCTCCTCAGGTACCGCGCGGTTGATTTGCCGGAATGGCGCACGCTGAAAATTCGATCCCGAGACACATCCGAGGCTATTATTACCAACCTAAGTCCTGGCCGGGAATACATTTCTCTTGTAATTTGACCCTTGTCCTATTTTCTCTCCTCAGGTACCGCGCGGTTGATTTGCCGGAATGGCGCACGCTGAAAATTCGGTCCCGAGACACATCCGAGGCTATTATTACCAACCTAAGTCCTGGCCGGGAATATGAGCTGATGGTTCTGAGTCAGGATCAGCATGGGGATGGCATGTTCAGCAAATCCATCAAGGTGGTCACCAAGAGTACGAACAGTATGGATGCTGAACAGTTCCGAAGTCCTGCCGGGTCCTTCGTCCAAATAGGTAGGATGAGGAGATGGGTGATTTTAGTGTACATCTTTTAAGGTGGTCACCAAGAGTACGAACAGTATGGATGCTGAACAGTTCCGAAGTCCTGCCGGGTCCTTCGTCCAAATAGGTAGGATGAGGAAATGGGTGATTTTACTATACATCTTTGTATGTACCCGTATAGGGGAGGATGTATCCACCCCAAGCTACAGCCAAAATTCAAAGCTAAAAATTAATTTTGATTTAGTGGTCACATAGTGAAATAGTACTTGACCCCGCATTAGCGGAAAAAGACGAAGAATAAGAAAAAGATGGTGAAATATTGTTTGCTGAAATTTTGTAAAACAGGCTCTGTCAGTATCAATTATCAAATTTGTTTTAAACCCATGATTCCCTCTTTCTAAAAATTAATTTTGATTTAGTGGTCACATAGTGAAATAGTACTTGACCCCGCATTAGCGGAAAAAGACGAAGAATAAGAAAAAGATAGTGAAATATTGCTTGCTGAAATTTTGTAAAACTTGTGTCAGAGGCTCTGTCAGTATCAATTATCAAATTTGTTTTAAACCCATGATTCCCTCGTCTCGTCAGGTAAAGCGACCATAGTGCAGGTCAACATAGAGCCAGAAGGTTACATGGTGTTGTGGGATCCGCCTGAGGTAAACGGACACATGGTGAAGGAGTACACGCTGAAATCATTCGAGGACTATGAAGACAATCTGGTGGGCAGCTTCACCACGGTTAACCAGTTCTATACCATTCCCTTCTCCTATCTCCATGAGGGACGAACCTACTTCTTTCAGGTACACAGTTTCCCTAAATTTTGACAACTTTAATTGAAGAGATTCTTCTTTTTAAGAGTAATAGGCCGGGCGGCTATATTGTGCGCCTCCCGGCACGCTTGATATCGACAGAAAATAATTTCACATAAGGTAATTTTTATTGTGGACTGTACTGTAGTATACCCATTCCGTAGTCTGTCCCTTATCAGATTGACGATAACAATACTTACCATTTAGTAGGTATATTGGTGGGCAGCTTCACCACGGTTAACCAGTTCTATACCATTCCCTTCTCCTATCTCCATGAGGGACGAACCTACTTCTTTCAGGTACAGTTTCCCTAAATTTTGACAACATTAATTGAAGAGATTCTTCTTTTTAAGAGTAATAGGCCGGGCGGCTATATTGTGCGCCTCCCGGTATCGCAGCGTAAAAGTTTCCTCCCAAGGATTTCGGAAATCCGGCTCAGTATTTTCTTCAACATTTACATATCTGCAATACTCTTATGCGTAATAAGATAATAAGTATGTATGCCTACCTAGACAAATAAAAAGTAGCTGGGTATTTATGTAGTTTCACATGGTAACGATTTAGTCATTGATGAAACGAACATTAATTCTGGGTTCAGTGATGAACAACGAGTGAAGAAAGTACGGGGTAGCCGACCAGAAGGTGAGGCGAAAGACCAAAGGGCAGACTCCTTCAAATCTAGAAATTAATACTTAACTATGTATTTATAGCATACCTCTTTTTGGAATTACTCTTTTTGGAAATCTTCGGTTGCCGTTGGTCAAATATCTGATTAAGATTAAAAACATAGTGGAGTGGAGAGTATATATACTCGTAGAGCTCTTTGCTCTCTGTGCTTTCCATTCTATTTTTAGCCTTAATCATTAGTGAAATACAACAAGCTGGGTCCGTCCCTCCGGGAATTTGTTTATTCGATCGTGATTTCTATTCTATTCTATTCTCATTTGTGTGAGAAAATATGAAAAAAATCCCCCGAACCAGTTTTTTTGGTTTTTTGGCTTTATGGTTTTCTGGACAAAATTTGCACCACCACTTTCGTGTTCCTGGTAAAAAATACCTTTAATTTGATATATAGGTCGACCAGGTTTGGATAAGTCCTTCTATGGGGACAGACTGCTGTGTTTATTTGTGATTGTTCCATCGCGTGTTTTGTTTTATTGTTTATTTTATTCTCGCGATCTTTTGTTGAGTGAGTGCATGGTGCAGTTTGTGTAATATGTTCTTCGGTTGTGTGAGTACATGGTGTAGTGGGTGTAATATGTTCTTCGGTTGGGTGAATGTATGGTGTAGTGGCTGTAATGTGTTCTGTAGTTGTGAGTGTACATGGCGAAGTGGGTGCAATGTTTTCTGAAGGTGAGTGAGTACATGGTGTGGTGGATGTAATATGTTCTGCAGTTGTGTGTGTACATGGAGTAGTTGGTTTGACATTTTCAGGGGCTAATTGAGTTTCAGTCAGTTGAGATGTTCCTTGTTTAACACTCGGACCAGTGTTTGACCTATTTACTGTATCTTGATAAATTTTTGGTTGATCTAATATTTTATTTTCTTCACTCTTTTCTTTAATTTCTGCTTCGTTGCTAGGAACCCAAAAAGAATTCATATAATCTGATACTTTATTTAAAACAGAATTATCTACATTATTCACCTTATCATCTAACCTAGTTGGTTTAAAAATTCCATCACTATTCATATCTGTATACGGATTATCTGTTTTTTGGACACTCTTGACTATTGAACGTTGTAACTCTGGCACGTTTTTCTCTATGTTAGAATGGCTTGGTGACAGTGGAGTTGCTGACGGTAGAGTTTCTATTTTCTTTGATATATCTGGAATAACATCAGCTCCAAACTTCTTAGGTATATCTCCTTCATTTGATATTTTTGAGTTTGAAGAGTTGCCTTTTGTGGTTAGATCCAATATGTTAACATTGCTTTGTTTTGATCTGACCTCTGAATTGTTCCCCTTTTTATTTTCATTGGAACTAACTTTATTATTTAAAATGGGGAACGGATTGTAGAGATTTTCACCGTAATATTGAATTTTAAGATTTCGAAGTACAGAACAATATAAAAATACACCGACAGAAAAAGCATGACGAATATAAAATTATAAACAGAGGTAATAGTAAAACCTAAATATAAACAAAATACACCAGTGCTGGTTATCTTGGGACTAACCCGAAGTAGACATGAGAAATATAAGTCAATCTTCTAATAATGAATTATCTCGCATCGGATTGATCGATTGTCGACTGTAAAATTGATCTACGAGATGATCTATTATAAAAAATTTACTTGGTAAAATCCTGAAGAAATAATTCTCGAAAAATTGTCATTGATATCAAAAAATTTGCAAATGGCATAAACAATAAATCACCTAAAACATAACAATAAAAGTAAATTTTATAAATAAGGCAAGTCAAATTTGTTTCCCCAAAAAAGCAAGTGGAAACTCTAGGGCAACATTGGGGCTTTTTACACAATAAAGGTATACGTAGAACGATGTACTCGTGCACCACAATCGGTACATATCCAACGAGATCCACACCTCAAAGAGACTTCATTGTCCTTCAACAGTGCTTATTTAAGAATGATAATGGTAAATAGCTCATGATGGACTTGTGTAATTGTGTATGGATATATGTAGAATTTTCAGAAGCCTTTGACCACTTCATAATCTAGCCATCCAACGCAACGGGGTCCACACTAGACAGACAGATTCCTGTTAGATCGATGACAAAGTTCAGTTCTTGACGGACTTGTACAACGCAAAGTAACTCATAATGGTCACGATGAAAAAGTACGTGCTCAGGGCTCCCACGTCGTTCCAATAGTTTCCATCCTTCATGCCCACATCCTTGAACATGGTGCCGGGAATTCTATAGTGGCAATAGGCATGTCCCGGCGGACACTCGAGTGGTTCCCGGCCATAGCCATACACAGTGACAACCAGACCTTCCAGTGCCCAGCGCATGTAGGACGTGAAGGAGAAATAGTAGAGAGGGATGGGCATGTGGTTGAACAGACAGATGAAGCCGGCGAATAGAATGGCCAGGGCTGTCATCACCGAGCCGATGAATACGCCGTTCTGAAAACATACCGACGCAGTATGGTGTTAGAAGAATGTGTAGAGAAAATATGAACTTCTTCTTATAAGGTACCTACACTACCGTCACTACCCTATGTACTTATCACAGAGAACCATCACGACGCGACGAAGGGAGGTTCCAGTGAATTAGTATTGCACATTGCATACCCGCTCAAATTTTAGGCGATCATACAAAATACAGCTACGTAAAATACCTACAATATCCCAACATGTGTGAACAGTAATAATTATAGTGTTAATATACCTAACCTAAAGCCAGCCCTCCACTATCAGGGGGACCTGATGAGTTGTACCTGATAGTGAGTGGCTGGCCCTAACATAATATTGATACTTACCACCGGACTCATAACGGTGCCGAGAATCAAACCCAGACCTTCGGAGATGAGAGTCATCAGTTGACACACCACAAGGAACATGGTGAATCTGGTCCAGGATAGGAACTGAGAGGAGAGATAGTAAGACACGGAGGTGTACACGAAGCAGAAACACATCTGAAAGTTGGGTGGAACGGAACAGAATTAATTTCATCGGTCCGAGAAAACGTTGGCTTTTGAATTTACGAAAATTTCATTTTACTTACGAATAAAATCAAACTCACCTGTCTCTTTTCACAAGGATTTCCATGTTTCCAACACCATATAATAATGGTCTCACGAGACATCTTGGACCCCAAAAATACTCAACATCACATGCAGTGAACCCACTTGTCACCCGAAATAACTAGCATGCACAATGGTGCTATCTTCAGTGTTTTATGGGACCAGATCACCTGATGTGTGGTGTATTTTACTGATTAATGCCTACATACTATGGATTAGGTTTATTAATCAACTGATCCTACATGAAATGAAGGTTATATTAGATTAGGGTAAATTTATTAGAAAAAGAGCTCAGAGAGAAGAAGGTTTCAAACGATTTGAAACGGTCTTACCCCAGGATGAACATGCCAAAAGCTGTTGAGAGTGGTGCGAATACCACGGCTTTTAGCAAGTTGATCGTGGATGATGCACATCGTTTTGGTAATTCTCGGAATCCCAAGGTTGTTTTCGAATTGCCGAAAAGAACGTCTTGGGAATCGAACCGGGTAGGTACCTATAGCGCGGTACGCCTCTCCCAGGAATTGAACCTCAGATGCTTCGTGTGAAAATCGGCTAGATGTCCGTTTTCAGCGAACAGAGTGGCGTATTTAGGGTCGGATTGCTTTGAATTGATCTTCTTGTTAGGTCAATCACTTTTACGACTATATTCTAGTCGTTTTGATTGACCTTTCAGAGACAATTGATTTCGAAGGATTGTTTTGTGGGTGATTACTTGGAATGAATCAAAGATTCAATGGGAAAATCTACTACTTGTTGCCACCCAACAACCATTAAACCATCCGTGCCCACACTACGCCACCGTACACAAGTTTCACAAGCGGTGCATTTTCACGCGAGCTTTTTGGCCTTGACGACTACAATGGGAAGTAAAGAAAAGATCTGATTTACCTGCACAGGAAGATTGGTTATAAGAAACGCAGCGAAGAACGTGTGTAGTTTGTACCAGTTGTTGAATTGTTCTTTCTTGAGAATAACCAACTCACTGGGAACTAATCAGAACAGAGACATAATGTTAAAGGACAGTACCGGAAATGGTTCGACAACGATAAAGTTGAAAATGGGTCTCTTAAACCCTGTGAAGACCCGGTTATCAGGTTAGTTCGTCGATTATGTTTTGTAAAGCAATGATTCCCAATCTTTCCGAAGTCATAACTCAACCTCTACCCCCATGTAAAGGTAGATAGATATTTAATTCCTCTTTGTCCCCTTTTGCCCCATTTGCAAGTAAAAATTGTTTTATTGT
Source organism: Diaphorina citri (assembly GCF_000475195.1). Taxonomy (NCBI): domain Eukaryota; kingdom Metazoa; phylum Arthropoda; class Insecta; order Hemiptera; family Psyllidae; genus Diaphorina; species Diaphorina citri. Next base: position 49,445 of record NW_007378924.1, on the reverse strand, counting down.
GTATTCAAAATGCTTTTTTTTAATGCCTAAACGAAGACTTAATTTGTCATTTGCCTCTGCCTTGTGTCATTACCCTATTGCACCCAAGCTTCTAGCGAAGTCCTAACTGTCTATAATTACATTTGAGAATGGCAGGAATGAGTGAAGTGTAGCTGAGGTAGACTAGGTTTTGCCCCATTTGCAAGTAAAAATTGTTTTATTGTGTATTCAAAATGCTTTTTTTTAATGCCTAAACGAAGACTTAATTTGTCATTTCCCTCTGCCTTGTGTCATTTCCCTATCGCACCCAAGCTTCTAGCGAAGTCCCAACTGTCTATAATTACATTTGAGAATGGCAGGAATGAGTGAAGTGTAGCTGAGGTAGACTAGAGACGACATGAAGAACCCGATGTTGTTGATGATCTTGCTTCCGTCCACCCCCATGTTGCTGAAGAGAAGACCAAGTAGGATGCCCACCGCGAAGTGGAGGAGCATCTTCAGATGAGTTACCGTCTGAAATAGAAAAGGCATTTTTGAGGGTTCTTCATTCTGTTTTACTTATGGACAAAGAGGCAAGTTGGTACTTAGATCAAAACTGGACTTTTGTTTGTGAGAGTTTCTGACCAAGTTCTTAGCAACCGTGCTACTGGAACTACCGAATTCGTATGATGCGTCCACATGTTTAACATCTAAAAGGCATTTGGTCATTCGATTGTGGTCATTCGATTGTGGATCATCAAGGGTCCCGATCGATTTGGTCATTCGATTGTGGATCATCAAGGGTCCCGTATGGGACCTTGTCTTCAGTTTTGAAGTTAATTTAACCATGTGAGAGTTTCTGACCAAGTTCTTAGCAACCGTGCTACTGGAACTACCGAATTCGTATGATGCGTCCACATGTTTAACATCTAAAAGACATTTTGGTCATTCGATTGTGGATCATCAAGGGTCCCGTATGGGCCCTTGTCTTCAGTTTTTAAGTTAATTTAACCCCTGGTTTGTACTTACCCAGTCTCGATATAGCTGAATAATACATCTGTTGAGAAGAACGCCAAATCGGATGAACTCTGACGGAGCCTTCATGACAGCTGTGGTGCCCATCTCATTTCTATTGTTGTCGGAATCTGTGGGCAACGGAATGTAATTTGTTATCTTTGTTGGGTTTCGGTCTATACGAACTTTCTATCTCAACTTACATTGAAAGGAATTTGTAGTAAGAATGCTTGTTTGTCACAAATGCCGTTCCGCGATCAATAGTAATTCAATACGTAATATTACATACACGATAAATTTCATGAATTGACTTGAACTGAAACCAGATCCGGGTCTTCCGCGCTAACCACTAATCACTGGGGTGATCAACTTACCTATATTATAAGTCAAGGGAGGCCTCAGTGACCGCCAGCTTTAACATGGCCATCCGACAAAAACCTAGTCATAAAAATGGTTGGAAGGTCAAGATACATTCCGAGTGGGGACCTTGCATTAACCTTCCTTAACCGTCTTATCAGAGCACGAAATAATCGGATCACGTGTGATCTAAACTTCCAGAAACTAGCAGATTTATGCTACAAAGTTACAAATTGTACAAATAAATAGACTTGTTAATAAAAAGATTTATATCAAACAAATTAATTGTTGATTTCCCTCTTATTGTATACAAATAAGAACTTGTTAATAACAAGGTATCCCATCTGATAACGCAAGATTTATCTCCTTTTCATCACGAGGATAAATTTTCCCATTTTGGAGAAGCTCCAGAAGATGGGAGTCCAACTCATCAAACTATGATGGGTACCTAATACCGCCAAGAATCATTGGCTGCTGACATCATGGCGGAGGTGAAATGTCCGTATTCCCCTGTGACGACTTCCAGTACTAGAATCAGAGATATTTTATTTCGTAGCTTTACTCGTATAAGTTATAACAGAGAATCCCATTTATGTAATTTTTTACATGGCCATCCGACAAAAACCTAGTCATAAAAATGGTTGGAAGGTCAAGATACATTCCGAGTGGGGACCTTGCATTAACCTTGCATTAACCTTCCTTAACCGTCTTATCAGAGCACGAAATAATCGGGTTTATGTAATACAGTTGGATTGACACCCCGATATCTCTTATGAAATGATCAAGACGAAATACAATGGCCGGACCTTATAGATGGCAAACAAGCGTGTTACTACTTGACCATCGCGTACACTATGTCGATCGATCATGAGATTCATGAGTCCCCGCACTGTATGGCAGATAAAAAAAGAAGATATCTTTTCTTTATTCTGGGATCACCCTTCGGCTACAGGGTCAAGAAATTTGATTGATTCCGCAAATGCAAATGATTGATTCCGTGACTGGCTGTTGCAGGCTGTTGTTGTTTCTGTAGGAGGTACAGTAGTAGAGTGTGTACAAGTAGTTGTTGATGTTTCTGTAGGAGGTACAATAGTTGAGTTTGTAAAAGCAGTTGTTGGTTATTAGAGTGTGTACAAGTAGTTTTTAGCGATGTTTCCGTAGAAGTTTCAGTAGTAGAATGTGTACAAGTAGTTGTTGTTGTTGTTTCTGTAGGAGGTACAGTAGTAGAGTGTGTACAAGTAGTTGTTGATAATGTTTCTGTAGTTGGTACAGTAGTAGAATTTGTACAAGTAGTTGTTGGTAATGTTTCTGTAGTTTGTACAGTAGTAGAATTTGTACAAGTAGTTGTTGGTGATGTTTCTGTAGGAGGTACAGTAGTAGAGTGTGTAAAAGTAGTTGTTGAT
>NW_007378924.1:0-46065 GCF_000475195.1 Diaphorina citri | reverse complement strand
AAGCAGTTGTTGGTGATGTTTCTGTAGGAGGTACAGTAGTAGAGTGTGTACAAGTAGTTGTTGATGTTTCTGTAGGAGGTACAATAGTTGAGTTTGTAAAAGCAGTTGTTGGTGATGTTTCTGTAGGAGGTACAGTAGTAGAGTGTGTACAAGTAGTTGTTGATGTTTCTGTAGGAGGTACAATAGTTGAGTTTGTAAAAGCAGTTGTTGGTGATGTTTCTGTAGGAGGTACAGTAGTGGAGTGTGTACAAGTAGTTGTTGGCGATGTTTCTGTAGTTTGTTCAGTATTAGAGTGTGTACAAGTAGTTTTTAGCGATGTTTCCGTAGAAGTTTGAGTAGTAGAATGTGTACAAGTAGTTGTTGGTGTTATTTCTGTAGGAAGTACAGTAGTAGAGTGTGTACAAGTAGTTGTTGGTAATGTTTCTGTAGTTGGTACAGTAGTAGAGTTTGTACAAGTAGTTGTTGGTAATGTTTCTGTAGATGGTACAGAAGTAGAGTTTGTACAAGTAGTTGTTGGTGATGTTTCTGTAGGAGGTACAATAGTTGAGTGTGTACAAGCAGTTGTTGGTGATGTTTCTGTAGGAGGTACAGTAGTGGAGTGTGTACAGGGTGTTGTTTCAGTAGAAATTATTGTGGTAGATATTTCATTATTATACATTTTTGTTAAAATCAGCTGTCGGAAATTATAAATAGGCGATGATATTTTTGTTTCTGTAGAAGGTTTGGTACAAGTAGTTGTTGGTGATGTTTCCGCTGAATTTACAGTAGTAGAGTGTGTACAGCTAGTTGTTGGCGTTGTATCTGCAAGTGGTACTGTAGTAGAGTGTGTACAAGTAGTTGACGGTGTTGTTTCCGTAGAATTTTCAGTAGTAGAATGTGTACAAGTAGTTGTTGGTGTTGTTTCTGTAGCAGTTCTAGTAGTAGAGTGTGTACAAGTAGTTGTTGATGTTTCTGTAGGAGGTACAATAGTTGAGTGTGTACAAGTAGTTGTTGGTAATGTTTCAATAGGAGGTACAGTAGTAGAGTGTGTACAAGTAGACGTTGGTGATGTTTCTGTAGAAGGTTCAGTCGTAGAGAGTGTACATGGTGTAGTTTCAGTAGGAGCTAGAGTAATAGAATGTGTACAAGTAGTCGTCGGCGATGTTTCTGTAGGAGGTACAGTAGTAGACTGTGTTGTTGATGTTGTTTTTGTAAAAGGTACAGTAGTTGAGTGTGTACAAGGTGTAGTTTCAGTGGGAGGTTCAGTAATAGAGTGTTTACAAGTAGTTGTCGGCGATGGTATTGTTATTTCTGTAGGAGGTACAGTAGTAGAGTTTTTACAAGTAGTAGTTTTAACATCTTCAGGATTTAATTCAGTGTACGATATGTGATGTCCGCCTTGGTTAAAACCAAGACCAGTTCTTGATATTTTTTCTGTATCCTGTTTTTGTTGGTCTAATGTTTTTATTTCTTTACTCTTTTCTTTAATTTCTGCTGCATTACTACTAATCCAAAATGAGTTTATATAATCAGAAGCATGCTCCAAAACAGAATTTTCAATCATGTTAACTTTGCTGTATTTAAGTTCTGATGAAGTATATTTTGTATTGGACACGGCATGTTCTGTTGTTGTGTTTGTACATGGTGAAGTGGATGTAACAGGGTCTGTAGTTGTGTGATTACATGGAGTAGTGGATGTAACATGTTCTATGGTTGTGTGAGTACATGGAGTAGTAGATGTAACAGATTCTGTAGTTATGTGAGTGCATGGTGTAGTGGATTTAACAGATTCTGTAGTTGAGTGAGTACATGGAGTTGTAGATGTATCCTGTTCTATGGTTGTGTGAGTACATGGAGTAGTAGATGTAACAGATTCTGTAGTTATGTGAGTGCATGGTGTAGTGGATTTAACAGATTCTGTAGTTGAGTGAGTACATGGAGTTGTAGATGTATCCTGTTCTATGGTTGTGTGAGTACATGGAGTAGTAGATGTAACAGATTCTGTAGTTATGTGAGTGCATGGTGTAGTGGATTTAACAGATTCTGTAGTTGAGTGAGTACATGGAGTTGTAGATGTATCCTGTTCTATGGTTGTGTGAGTACATGGAGTAGTAGATGTAACAGATTTTGTAGTTGTGTGAGTACATGGAGTAGTAGATGTAACAGATTTTGTAGTTGTGTGAGTACATGGAGTAGTAGATGTAACAGATTTTGTAGTTGTGTGAGTACATGGAGTAGTAGATGTAACAGATTTTGTAGTTGTGTGAGTACATGGAGTAGTAGATGTAACAGATTTTGTAGTTGTGTGAGTACATGGAGTAGTAGATGTAACAGATTTTGTAGTTGTGTGAGTACATGGAGTAGTAGATGTAACAGATTTTGTAGTTGTGTGAGTACATGGAGTAGTAGATGTAACAGATTTTGTAGTTGTGTGAGTACATGGAGTAGTAGATGTAACAGATTATTTGTTTTGTCACTTTTTACTGCAGTTGTAGTATTTGTATCATTGATTTTAGTAGTGTTTTGTGATTCGCCAAGTTTGGAATTAGATTGTTTTACACTGTTGTCAGATGGGTGCGTTGAATTTTTGTTTTCTTTTGATTTGGTTTGGTCAGTAGCTGTGTTCATTTGTGTTGACGGAACAATCCCGTCTTGTGTTTTATTGTCTATTTTATACTCGCGATCTGTTGTTGAGTGAGTGCATGGTGTAGTGGGTGTTATATGTTCTGTAGTTGAGTGAGTACATGGTGAAGTGGGTGTAATGTTTTCTGAAGATGAGAAAGTACATGGTGTAGTGGATGTAATATGTTCTGTATTTGAGTGAGTATATGGAGTAGTGGATTTAACATTTTCTGTAGTTGTGTTTGTACAGGCAGTAGTTGTTTTGACATATTCGGGAATAAATTGATTTTCAGCTAGTTGAGGTGTTCCTTGTTTAAAAATCGGACCCGTGTTTGACCTATTTGCTGTATCTTGATTTACTTTTTGTTGGTCTAACGTTTTCATTTCTTTACTCTTTTCTTTAACTTCTGCTTCATTGGTAGGAACCCAAAATGAGTTTACGTAATCAGACATGTGATCCAAAACTGAGTTGTCAACATTATTAACTTTGTTATCTTTAATGGCTGATTTGTCTTTTTCATTGACCTCCTTGACTGCGCTTGCACTTTCTTGATGTACTACAATGTTACTTGCTTTTGCTGTAATATCAGAATGAGTTGTGGGTGTAACATTATCTTGATTGGATTTACTACCGACAGTAGTTGTTGACGTGAAATTTTCCGTCATGTGTTTAGCCTGTTCTCTTTTTTCTGGTCCATTATCCAATCCATTTCTCATGTCGCCATTGATCTTTTGATCTACCAGTAACATTTCTTTTTTCTTTGCTGTTATTTCCGCTTCATTGCTTGGAACCCAAAATGAATTGACGTAATCTGATACATGTTCCAAAACAGAGTGGTCGACATCATTTGTTTTGTCACTTTTTACTGCAGTTGTAGTATTTGTATCATTGATTTTAGTAGTGTTTTGTGATTCGCCAAGTTTGGAATTAGATTGTTTTACACTGTTGTCAGATGGGTGCGTTGAATTTTTGTTTTCTTTTGATTTGGTTTGGTCAGTAGCTGTGTTCATTTGTGTTGACGGAACAATCCCGTCTTGTGTTTTATTGTCTATTTTATACTCGCGATCTGTTGTTGAGTGAGTGCATGGTGTAGTGGGTGTTATATGTTCTGTAGTTGAGTGAGTACATGGTGAAGTGGGTGTAATGTTTTCTGAAGATGAGAAAGTACATGGTGTAGTGGATGTAATATGTTCTGTATTTGAGTGAGTATATGGAGTAGTGGATTTAACATTTTCTGTAGTTGTGTTTGTACAGGCAGTAGTTGTTTTGACATATTCGGGAATAAATTGATTTTCAGCTAGTTGAGGTGTTCCTTGTTTAAAAATCGGACCCGTGTTTGACCTATTTGCTGTATCTTGATTTACTTTTTGTTGGTCTAACGTTTTCATTTCTTTACTCTTTTCTTTAACTTCTGCTTCATTGGTAGGAACCCAAAATGAGTTTACGTAATCAGACATGTGATCCAAAACTGAGTTGTCAACATTATTAACTTTGTTATCTTTAATGGCTGATTTGTCTTTTTCATTGACCTCCTTGACTGCGCTTGCACTTTCTTGATGTACTACAATGTTACTTGCTTTTGCTGTAATATCAGAATGAGTTGTGGGTGTAACATTATCTTGATTGGATTTACTACCGACAGTAGTTGTTGACGTGAAATTTTCCGTCATGTGTTTAGCCTGTTCTCTTTTTTCTGGTCCATTATCCAATCCATTTCTCATGTCGCCATTGATCTTTTGATCTACCAGTAACATTTCTTTTTTCTTTGCTGTTATTTCCGCTTCATTGCTTGGAACCCAAAATGAATTGACGTAATCTGATACATGTTCCAAAACAGAGTGGTCGACATCATTTGTTTTGTCACTTTTTACTGCAGTTGTAGTATTTGTATCATTGATTTTAGTAGTGTTTTGTGATTCGCCAAGTTTGGAATTAGATTGTTTTACACTGTTGTCAGATGGGTGCGTTGAATTTTTGTTTTCTTTTGATTTGGTTTGGTCAGTAGCTGTGTTCATTTGTGTTGACGGAACAATCCCGTCTTGTGTTTTATTGTCTATTTTATTCTCGTGATCTTTTGTTGAGTGAGTGCATGGTGTAGTTTGTGTAATATCTTTCTCAGTTGTGTGAGTGCATGGTGTAGCGGGTGTAATGTGTTCTGTAGTTGAGTGAGTACATGGAGTAGTGGATTTAACATTTTCTGCAGTTGTGTTTGTACAGACAGTAGTTGTTTTGACATTTTCAGGGGTTAATTGAGTTTCAGTCATTTGAGGTGTTCCTTGTTTAACAATCGGACCCATGTTTGACCTATTTGCTGTATCTTGATTTACTTTTTGTTGGTCTAACGTTTTCATTTCTTTACTCTTTTCTTTAACTTCTGCTTCATTGGTAGGAACCCAAAATGAGTTTACGTAATCAGACACGTGATCCAGAACGGAGTTGTCAACATTTTTAACTTTGTTATCTTTTATGGCTGATTTGTCTTTTTCATTGCCCTTCTTGACTGCGCTTGCACTTTCTTGATGTACTACAATGTTACTCGCTTTTGCTGTAATGTCTGATTGAGTTGTGGGTGTAACATTGTCTTGATTAGATTTACTACCGACAGTAGTTGTTGACGTGAAATTTTCCGTCATGTGTTTAGCCTGTTCTCTTTTTTCCGGTCCATTATCCAAACCATTTCTCATGTCGCCATTGATTTTTTGATCTACCGGTAAAATTTCTTTTTTCTTTGGTTTTATTTCCGCTTCATTGCTTGGAACCCAAAATGAATTGACGTAATCTGATACGTGTTCCAAAACAGAGTGGTCGACATCATTTGTTTTGTCACTTTTTACTGCAGTTGTAGTATTTGTATCATTGATTTTAGTAGTGTTTTGTGATTCGCCAAGTTTGGAATTGGATTGTTTTACACTGTTGTCAGATGGGTGCGTTGAATTTTTGTTTTCTTTTGATTCGGTTTGATTAGTAGCTGTGTTTATTTGATTAATAGCTGTGTTTATTTGTGATTGTTCCATCGCGTCTTTTGTTTTATTGTCTATTTTATTCTCGCGATCTGTTGAGTGAGTGCATGGTGCAGTTTGTGTAATATGTTCTTGGGTTGTGTGACTGCATGGTGAAGTTTGTGTAATGTGTTCTTCGGTCGTGGGAGTACATGGTGTAGTGGGTGTAATATGTTCTTCGGTTGTGTGAATGCATGGTGTAGTGGCTGTAATGTGTTCTGTAGTTGTTTGTGTACATGGCGAAATGGGTGCAATGTTTTCTGGAGGTGAGTGAGTACATGGTGTGGTGGATGTAATATGTTCTGTAGTTGTTTGTGTACATGGAGTAGTTGGTTTGACATTTTCAGGGGCTAATTGATTTTCAGTCAGTTGAGGTGTTCCTTGTTTAACAATCGGACCCGTGTTTGACCTATTTGCTGTATCTTGATTTACTTTTTGTTGGTCTAACGTTTTCATTTCTTTACTCTTTTCTTTAAATTCTGCTTCATTGGTAGGAACCCAAAATGAGTTTACGTAATCAGACACGTGATCCAAAACGGAGTTGTCAATTTTTTTTTTTTTTTTTTTTTTTTTTTTTTTGTAAAAATTAGAAAATCAAGTATGGTGATATAAACATTCACATGTTGGTTTGTCCTGAGGTAATTAGTTGTATAAACTATTCTAGAGAGTGATTTAAGAGACTGATTCTAGAGACTGATTTAAGGACTATTCTAGAGAGATAAACAATTTCTTATATTCATTAAACAGGCATGAATTGCACGGAAGAAGCAGAAATTTTTAGTATCTATTTTGCACAAATGCGCCTACTCATAGCTGGGAGCATTCCAGAATTCTTTCCTTTTGAAAACTTGCCTGTCAGATAGGTTTTTAGTGAAAAAAGTAAAAAACTGCAATATTATTCTCCCACACACATACCTCAACAATGAAGTGTGAGGTGTATTATTGAATTTACCCAAGAGTGAATGATATGCATATTTTTATTATTTGAACATTACCTTGAATTCCAGAGACAGAACCAAATGTGTTCGGTGCATGGGGTTTGACGTGGAAGAATACGTAAGATTTTTCCATGTGTCAAAAAGTCGGACCGACCACTATGAGACTGGAAATATCTATCAGATTATTATTGAAATTTGAACTTTCTTTTCTTCTTTATTAGCTGGAAAATAGAAAATACACTACTTGTGCATTATTGAAGTGAATGACCCAGATATAGGACTCCAGAAGGCTCAATGGGGTCAAAAATCAATAGGTATTACTTTAATGTTGTAGAAATTTTTATCAAATCCAATCATAATCGAACCAACCGTCACCGTTCGATGTTCGAAAGTTATGGCGCGACAAACAGAAAAATGCAAAATGTTCATGTTAAACACATTCAATTATTATTAATGTAAAAGAAATAACTTATACTCTTCACTATTTCTTTTACATTAATTGTTATGGAACTTCTCAAAGTTACTGAGTCTTCCATCAAGACATTCAATTATATCTCCATCTACCATTGAATTGAATCTACATACCTACCTTTGAATTAAAAGTCCCTTTACCCCTACGGCATGATGGGTTCAACATTATTAACTTTGTTATCTTTTATGGCTGATTTGTCTTTTTCATTGCCCTTCTTGACTGCGCTTGCACTTTCTTGATGTACTATAATGTTACTTGCTTTTGCTGTAATGTCTGAATGAGTTGTGGGTGTAACATTGTCTTGATTATATTTACTACCGACAGTAGTTGTTGACGTGAAATTTTCCGTCATGCGTTTAGCCTGTTCTCTTTTTTCCCAACCATTATCCAATCCATTTCTCAAGTCGCCAGTGATTTTTTGATCTACCGGTAACATTTCTTTTTTCTTCGGTTTTATTTCCGCTTCATTGCTTGGAACCCAAAATGAATTGACATAATCTGATACGTGTTCCAAAACAGAGTGGTCGACATCATTCGTTTTGTCACTTTTTACTGCAGGTGTAATATTTGTATCATTGTTTTTAGTTGTGTTTTGTGATTCGCCAAGTTCGGAATTAGATTGTTTTACACTATTCTCTGACGGATGCGTTGAATTTTTGTTTTCTTTTGATTCGGTTTGATTAGTAGCTGTGTTTATTTGTGATTGTTCCATCGCGTGTTTTGTTTTATTGTTTATTTTATTCTCGCGATCTTTTGTTGAGTGAGTGCATGGTGAAGTTTGTGTAATATGTTCTTCGGTTGTGTGAGTACATGATGTAGTGGGTGTAATATGTTCTTGGGTTGTGTGTGTACATGGCGAAATGGGTGCAATGTTTACCGATGGTGAGTGAGTACATGGTGTGGTGGATGTAATATGTTCTGTAGTTGTGTGTGTACATGGAGTAGTTGTTTTGACATTTTCAGGGGCTAATTGAGTTTCAGCTAGTTGAGGTGTTCCTTGTTTAACTATCGGACCCGTGTTTGACCTATTTCCTGTATCTTGATTTACTTTTTGTTGGTCTAACGTTTTCATTTCTTTACTTTTTTCTTTAACTTCTGCTTCATTGGTAGGAACCCAAAATGAGTTTACGTAATCAGACACGTGATCCAAAACTGAGTTGTCAACATTATTAACTTTGTTATCTTTTATGGCTGATTTGTCTTTTTCATTGCCCTCCTTGACTGCGCTTGTACTTTCTTGATGTACTACAATGTTACTCACTTTTGCTGTAATATCAGAATGAGTTGTGGGTGTAACATTGTCTTGATTAGATTTACTACCGACAGTAGTTGTTGACGTGAAATTTTCCGTCATGTGTTTAGCCTGTTCTCTTTTTTCCGGTCCATTATCCAATTCATTTCTCAAGTCGCCATTGATTTTTTGATCTACCGGTAACGTTTCTTTTTTCTTTTGTTTTATTTCCGCTTCATTGCTTGGAACCCAAAATGAATTGACGTAATCTGATACCTGTTCTAAAACAGAGTGGTCGACATCATTTGTTTTGTCACTTTTTACTGCAGTTGTAGTATTTGTATCATTGATTTTAGTAGTGTTTTGTGATTCGCCAAGTTTGGAATTAGATTGTTTTACACTGTTGTCAGATGGGTGCGTTGAATTTTTGTTTTCTTTTGATTTGGTTTGATCAGTAGCTGGGTTCATTTGTGTTGACGGAAATATCCCGTCTTGTGTTTTATTGTCTATTTTATTCTCGCGATCTTTTGTTGAGTGATTGCATGGTGTAGTTTGTGTAATATCTTTTTCAGTTGTGTGAGTGCATGGTGTAGTGGGTGTAATGTGTTCTGTAGTTGAGTGAGTACATGGAATAGTGGATTTAACATTTTCTGCAGTTGTGTTTGTACAGACAGTAGTTGTTTTGACATTTTCATGGGTTAATTGGGTTTCAGCTAGTTGAGGTGTTCCTTGTTTAACAATCGGACCCGTGTTTGACCTATTTGCTGTATCTTGATTTACTTTTTGTTGGTCTAACGTTTTCATTTCTTTACTCTTTTCTTTAACTTCTGCTTCATTGGTAGGAACCCAAAATGAGTTTACGTAATCAGACACGTGATCCAAAACTGAGTTGTCAACATTATTAACTTTGTTATCTTTTATGGCTGATTTGTCTTTTTCATTGCCCTCCTTGACTGCGCTTGCACTTTCTTTATGTACTACAATATTACTCACTTTTGCTGTAATATCAGAATGAGTTGTGGGTGTAACATTTCATTCGCTTGACTTCACAGTAATCCTGTGATAGAGAGTTGAGTCCCCATACAGTCCCATGGAATTTCGGAAGTAAAACTGTAGGTAAAATTGTGTACTAGTTACCTGTTTTTTTATTTTCCAAGAAGAGCGTGAAAATAATAATTACTCTGTGTCTAGATGAGTACAAATGGCTCTCTTATAGTTGGCTACTTTTTTCAACAATTTGATACTAAATAAAATTGTCAGTAAATACAAAATTAAATTATCAACAACAGCCAGTTTGCCCTATACCAATTTCTGACTCTTAGGGCCGAATGCACAGTTGTTCCTAAATGATAAAGGTTTCCTTTTTCCTTTCCTTAAAGGAATTCATTTTCCTATGTTATTTATTTTTTCTATATTTTCTTCTCTTCTTTATGAGTACTAATCGCGTTTATTTGCTATCGACCAGTTTCGATTGATTTTTTGTTGCTACACTCGAATGCAAAAAATTTAGGACAGTTTTCATTGAATATGAATTCTCTTACAGCCATTTATTTTCAAAGTCAATCTGTTTCAAATTTTCTGCACGTCAGTGTATTGAAATTAAAATGTAAAAGAAATTCGAAAAATACACATTGCGTAACTAGGAAGAGTTTAGGATCCACTATGCATATGAATTTTAGGAAAGCACTTAAAGGAATCCTTCATCATTAAGACACGACTGTGCATTCGGCCCTTAATAATCTGTAAGGTGACATTTGTCTACAGCTACACTGATTAGACAGATTCGTTCTCTCGATTTGTTTCGCAGAAGGACGGTAATCCGTTGCCGCGGGATCGTACGATTCTGACAGGCGGTAACATCACCATCGTCAACATACAGGAAGAGGATCGCGGCTTCTACCAGTGCGTGGCTAGCAACGAAGCCGCGACCATCAGTTCGGAGACCGAGCTCATGATTGAGAACACTGCACCGCGCGCTCCCTATAACCTGACGGCGCGGGCAACCAAGAACTCGATCGCGGTCAAGTGGATCCCCGGCTTCATCAAGCCCCGCCTCGAGTATAGTGTGTGGTGAGTCGTATTGTGGGGAAAAAGACAAACTTTGTAATGATTAAAAAAATGGTCGAGTCAAAACTTGAAACTTTCCTCGTCCGTATGTTATAATATGTATGTAGTAGACTCAATTGGAAGATCATCAATGGGCGAAGTTACCACTGGAGATATTCCGCATCACCCGACCCTAAAGCTTTAGAGTTAGAGCTCTTCTATCATGTAGTCAAAGTTTCCAATAAATGAGGCTAAAATTCCAAGCCCTCTCGTTTACCAGGCGAGCGCCTTTGTCTACCATACTATTCCCATCAATTTATAATTTCTCTTGTCCCAACAGGTCCAATTACGAGGTGGCGTTTTCAAGAGTTTTGAAAATGTAGGCGAATCTCTTTTAGATTCTGACCTCCAGCCCTCGTAACTGCTGAGCAAATACTGCCTATGCCTATGAGCTCTTCGTCAAATGACGATTGCCTGTAATCAAATTAGTCTCATTATTCGATTCTGTTTTTCCAAGGATAGGTAAAGATCTATGGCTGGTTTTGTGATGGTCTCCGAATCCCCGGCATTGGCGAATCCCCGGCATTGGCGCTTGGGGGAAAAATGTAGGAGCTTTGATTTACTTAAAATGAGTTGTTTATATTTGTAGCTAGCTTTGATTTACTTACAATGAGTTGTTTATATTTGTAGCTAGCTTTGATTTTCAGATCTGCCGCCATCATCATAATTTCCAACACTGTGAATAGAGGGGACAGTCGATCGTCTTGCATAATATAGCATGAGGATCTGGTACTTAGCTTCTTACTGGTGCATTCTTTGACATTCATGGCCTTAACGTCACCCTTGTAGCCGGATTGTCTGAAAACAGGACAGATAGGACAAACGGGTTAAAACTTGTTGAGGTATGGTATACTTTAGAAATCAAATCTATCCAAATCAAAAAGGCTTTTGACACTTTTAGCCTTTACAGTCTAAGCTCTAAAAATCAAACTTGCCTACGAATATTAGGTATTTATATTTATCCTTGGTTCTTCTCTCGTCGATGTTTCTTCTTTACTTTTCTGTCTTTCTTTCAGTTGTCTGCAAAACAAGTTGCGTTTGCTTCGAATGATTGCGAAACATCGAAAGAAGTTATCTTGATCAAATTCTCTTCAGTAGATAGGTAATACTAGATACTATCTTATGTTTATTTAATGTATTGATGAAAACAAATAAATTTGAAATGTTGAAAAATAATAATAATAAGATTGTGAAAGACGCACTCTGTATAAACGTGTACTATACGCATAGTTATCCCACGTTAAGCCAAGCCATCAGATGACTTTTACACTGCATATGAGAATCTAGCTATAGGTTGACACAGAAAATTAATTTATGCTCGTTTTGCTCTGGGTGCAAAAAGTCAAGGCTTTGTTAGTATCTAACATTCTAGCTGTACTCTATGTATTTTGCATGGATTAACATCTAGTGTTAGTACACTGTTGTGCATTTGAAGGTGCAATTCAATTTGCGCCGATTTTATTTAATTTTTAAATCGAGCAGGTCATCAAATTTCACTAAATGATCAACTTCCAACTTTCTGGGGGCTATAGGGCTATGAAACGTGGAAAAAGGACTTTTACAGTTTATCACGTTTCTAATGTAGAGAGGTTCAAGTACAGTGTCAAAGCACTTGGAAATGAGGGACTTCTACTGTATCAGGTAGTAAAATCAGAATCACAACTGGCGCAAATTGAATATGTTTCTCATGTAAATCCTGATTATTCATTCGAAAGCTTGAAATTTTTTGATATCCTAAAAGGTTTATCGGCGCAACTTCATACCGCTTCAGTGAAAGATGTAATAGTTAAGTTATGTGCTGAGAGGTAAGAGTATGCAATATAAAATCTAGCATTGTGTAGTTTGTAATATAAAATTCAGTATTTTGCCTGTTTGTAGATAAAGTCTCTTGAATGTAGGTAATGTTAATTATTTGCATAAATTGTAATTTTCTTATCTATACCGTTCAATCCCTACTTCATTCTTGGAGGAAAAAGAACAAGAAAAGAAGAAGAAGAAGCAGTTGCCCCTCTAAGCCAACACAATTGACACCAATAGATATGTGGCTGAAACCAATAAAAGTGGCTGAACACCTGGGCCTAACAGTAACAGGTGGGGATGGAAGTACCTGATGGGACTTTGGCTACAACAACAACAACAACAACAAGAAGCAGCAGCAAAAGCAGCAAAGAATAATGAACAATGTTACAACTTACTGTCGATGTCGGAAAGATCCACAAAAAAGAGAAGACCAAGTAAAAAAAAAAAAACTTTAACATGTATCGACAGAAAATAATTTCACATAAGGTAATTTTTATTGTGGACTGTACTGTAGTATACCCATTCCGTAGTCTGTCCCTTATCAGATGGACGGTAACAATACTTACCATTTAGTAGGTATATTTATTTACTTATTTAATCTCACAACACACACTCCTGTCAAAGCTTCACACATAATATCCAGCTATACTTTATGCTTTCATTATTAATTTACATTTCAACATGTTCCACTCACATCACTCTCTCTCACGTGAATTTCAGGTGATCACCCTCTCCACGAACGATTTCGAGACAGCCTCGTTCAAGTTTGAATACACCGTGCCCTCTCAGAGGACAAGGAGAGCTTTGGGCCTCTCCCTGGTTGTAGGAGTGGCCGCTTTCATTCTGGCCGCGGTCGGCATTTGCTACGTCAAGAATCAAATCATTCTGAGGAAAGCCAACGAGGCTGAGAAGTGAATCGCGAGGCCCTGTTATTACCACCCTGGCCTCCAGTGGTGAAAAACGGCGCTATTCTGAAAATATTCATGTGTTCATAATAGAAGTAGGACAAAGCTTCTTCTACCGCACAGGACTCACAGGTATAAAATTCAAGTTGACACTGAACGTCTCTATTCTGTTACACCTGGAGTTGGGAGGAGCTTCATGATTTGGATAGTTCGGTCTACAAAGGAACGGGGTTCAATGGTAGAAGTAGCCCCAGGCAATAATTTCGCCATTTTTTTGTACTTTCTTTTTTTGTGTACATTGAATGATGATCATTAAAGAGTCTAAAATTCTAAACAAATAAAACATTATGTGATGATTTCTCAATAGTATGTACAATTTTTTTATTTACAATGGTGATTTTATACAAAAATTAAATGCAAAGTATACTATCCCAAGATATTTCTTACTAGGAAATATCTGATATCATTCCCCGAATATCTGAGAATGGAACGGATTGAGAAGAACGCCAAATCGGATGAACTCTGACGGAGCCTTCATGACAGCTGTGGTGCCCATCTCATTTCTATTGTTGTCGGAATCTGTGAGCAAGGGAATGTAATTTGTTATCTTTGTTGGGTTTCGGTCTATAGGAACTTTCTATCTCAACTTACATTGAAAGGAATTTGTGGTAAGAATGCTCGTTTGTCACAAATGCCGTTCCGCGATCAATAGTAATTCAATACGTAATATTACGTACACGATAAATTTCATGAATTGACTTGAACTGAAACCAGATCCGGGTCTTCCGCGCTAACCACTAAACACTGGGGTGATCAACTTACCTATATTATAAGTCAAGGGAGGCCTCAGTGACCGCCAAAATCGGGTCACGTGTGATCTAAACTTCCAGAAACTAGCAGATTTATGCTACAAAGTTACAAATTGTACAAATAAATAGACTTGTTAATCAAAAGATTTATATCAAACAAATTAATTGTTGATTTCCCTCTTATTGTATACAAATAACAACTTGTTAATAACAAGGTATCCCATCTGATAACGCAAGATTTATCTTCTTTTTATCACGAGGATAAATCTTCCCATTTTGGAGAAGCTCCAGAAGATGGGAGTCCAACTCATCAAACTATGATGGGTACCTAGGTAGGTAGTTTACTAACATACATAATGGGTACTATACCTATACAAACATACCCACCGACAATACACAAACATGACAATCATAAGCATGTGTGTCTACTGTGTGTAGAAGCCCAGGCACATTTTACAATCAAATCACGTCGCGTCAGTACAATTTGCTGGTAGATAATAGTGCATGGATAAAATCAGATGGTACTTTGCTGATTTTCAGCAAAAATCTTGAGATTTTGATAACATCTGATGGAAATTTGCTGACAAATCTTTTTCAGCAAAGAGGTATCTGGAAATATTACTGGAATATTTTCAGCAAATCATTACTGGGGTAAGATTAAGATCTGACGGAATTTTAATTGCCTACTGACAGATCTGCCTCCGTATATTTCAAAGACAGATTTGTTGATGTGTCCTTGGATATAATTTATTTGTTTTCCGAACCACTTGAGACGTCTCGAACGCATATTAAGAGGAAAATGACTGGCAAAAATGCGTAAAAAAATTTCGAGAAGAATGCAAAGAGGGAAGATTTTAGGTCCTTCTTAAATAGACTCATTCAATTGTGATGCACATAATTTTCCATTATTTGCAACCATTATTCATCATATTTTGAAGTCCAAAAATCTTGAGATTTTGATAACATCTGATGGAAATTTGCTGACAAATCTTTTTCAGCAAAGAGGTATCTGGAAATATTACTGGAATGTTTTCAGCAAACCATTCCTGGGGTAAGATTAAGATCTGACGGAATTTTAATTGCCTACTGACAGATCTGCCTCCGTATATCTCAAAGACAGATTTGTTGATGTGTCCTTGGATATAATTTATCTGTTTTCCGAACCACTTGAGACGACTCGAACGCATATTAAGAGGAAAATGACTGGCAAAAATGCGTAAAAAATTTCGAGAAGAATGCAAAGAGGGAATTGATGTGTTATCCATCTTATCCCTAAAGACGAAAATTTGAGTTTTGAGAAAACCAGCTCTAACTTTGAAAGTTTTAGATTTCTATTGAAAAGTATTGGGAAGATTTTACAAAAACTCCTGGGTCTTCGTGGATAATGGAAATATCAATATGATTTTTTGGTAGGTTCAGGCGTATTTTCCTTTCGGTAAATGGTCGGAAGTTCCGACCAACTCAAACACGTTACCTGGCAAAGCATATTTAATGGTACCTATACCTACCCGTAGGCCCCCTATCCCCATGTATGAAATACCCAACCATTTAAAATATATAGTGTCCTGTGGCACCCAATGTGGTCGCGCTATCAGGCCAAAATAATAGTGGGAAAGAAAAATACGAATTACGGATTTTCTATCAATATGTATAACACGTGGGAAATGCCGCTTTAGCTAAAGAGGGCCCAAGTAAGATTAGGTCCTCCTTAAATAAATTCATTCTATTGTGCACATAATTTTCCATTATTTGCAACCATTATTCATCATATTTTGAAGTTCAGGCCCAGACAAGGTTCAAGATGAAGGTCGTTAGTTTTTGTTCTCATCTGATAAAGGAGACGAGGAAATTTCGTATTCTAAAGGACATGACAATTTATCTTGCGAAGAAATTAATGATGGTATTTTTTGCTTGTCACTCAGGCGGATAAGAAAATAATCATAAACTAAAAAACGAGATACAATCAATTTGTTTGTTCAAGCCAAGTAGGTACTCATTATGTCTTCGACCTACCTACCTCTATAGTTACATACCTATACATTATGTATCATTATTGGAATGACCAAGCTCTGGGCAGTCTTACGGTCTCTTTATGGAACTGAAACTCTTCAAATTTGTCGACTTTTGTCTTCTTTGCCTTTATCGCTCTAACGGGCCCGGTGTATCGTTTATCATTATCATTATCCTCATTCGATCCAGCATCTGATTAGTCAGATACTGATAGAAACTGATTATTGAAGCTTGTCCGTTCTCATTCGCCCCGATAAATCCAAAGGGTTAGAGTTTACTCAAGTATCTATCTTGTATTCTATTCTGTACCAAGCAGTCTTATAGCTGCACTAAACAGAAATGATCGTAGAATCAAAATCCATGACATTCCATTTTAAGTGAGCGAAATCTAACGAATTGCAAGCAATAAGTGCAACAAATGAATGGAAATATTGGAATGTTTTCTAAAGAATAGTAAACTCGAAGCGGGCTAGTAAACTTGGAGGGTAGCGTCTGTTTTTTAAGCGCTAGGTCGCGGGTTCGATCTCGGAAGAATCTCAGACTCAAACACACAAACCACGAGTAGGTGTGATAATGATAACCTACTTATAGTAAAGTCTTTTACTTCTTCTCAAATAGAATTTTCTCGTACAGAGACAGAACTGGTTGTGTTGGTCGTATATCTTATAACAAGATTTATTGGTCTCATGTCAAGATTGGTGCGAGGAAATCTGCAACAGGATTGCAATGAATCGCAGCGTAAAAGTTTCCTCCCAAGGATTTCGGAAATCCGGCTCAGTATTTTCTTCAACATTTACATATCTGCAATACTCTTATGCTTAGTAAGATAATAAGTATGTATGCCTACCTAGGCAAATAAAAAATAGCTGGGTATTTATGTAGTTTCACATGGTAACCATTTAGTTATTGATGAAACGAACATTAATGCTGGGCTGGGTTCTGGCTGGGTTCAGTGATGAACAACGAGTGAAGAAAGTACGGGGTAGCCCGGTAGCAGAAGGTGAGGCGAAAGACCAAAGGGCAGACTCCTTCAAATCTAGAAATTAATACTTAACTATGTATTTATAGCATATATCTCTTTTTGGTCTTTTTGGAAATCTTCCGTTGCCGTTGGTCAAATATCTGATTAAGGCTAAAAACAGTGGAGCGGAGAGCATAGAGCTTTAATCATTAGTGAGATACACAAAAAGCCCACTCCGGCTTAGGTGTAGGGGCATACAGTCGAGAGCGCGCTGTCGGTCCTGTTCCGCTTTCTTGCCTTTGGATTCGGTTAGGATGCGCTTGAGAGATTCGAACCTGAGTTCTTCGTATCGGGAGTCGGTTACGAAGTTGGGTGTGCCTGGCTCAGAGTCCACCTGTAGAGAAATAGGGTATTGTTGGAAAATGAGTAGCTATGACATATAAATGCGCATAGCGACCGGTGCCAGCATGGTAGGTAAACATTGGATTTTAGGATTAGGTATTGAAGATATTGGGAAAATCCTACAATGCTGCAGTGAGCACCAAAGTTGTTACATAATAACACAAAGAAACTGCATTTACATTTACAAAACTCACTGTATACCTCATTTATACTGCTAGGATGAGACTGGAAAGTTCCTTTACCTAGTAGAGGCAGTAGAGCAAGACTGCAACTATGAAAAAAACTTACGAAAATCAGCAGGATTGTGGTACTGCGGACAATGGAGACCAATGGTTTGCAGATAGGGAATGGTATTGGCACTCGAGCCCTTGTACACACAGTGGCCCTCAGCTATCACATACAGGTGGTCCACCATTTCAAATATGGTGGCACTCGGCTGGTGGATGGTGCAGACAATAGTACGGCCACCTCGGGCCAGGGCCTTGAGCATGGCCACACACTGGTTGGTAGAGTTACTGTCTAGACCTCTGGAAGATAAGAGAATGATGAGAGATAATTAGGACATGTGATGTTTTCAGTTAATAATTTGCCCTTTGAGATAAAGGCTTTTAGTTTCATGAACTTCAAAATTTAATAGGCTCACGATGATCGAACAATGGAGTGAGTCATCTTACATTTTAAGACAAAATTGAAGAAAAAAAATCGGATGCCTGACGCTAACTCAATGGGCACTCGAGATTTGAACAAGTTTCTAGCCCTCAGCTATCACATACAGGTGGTCCACCATTTCAAATATGGTGGCACTAGGCTGGTGGATGGTGCAGACAATAGTACGGCCACCTCGGGCCAGAGCCTTGAGCATGGCCACACACTGGTTAGTAGAGTTACTGTCTAGACCTCTGGAAGATATAAGAGAATGATGAGAGATAATTAGGACATGTGATGTTTTCAGTTAATAATTTCCCCTTTGAGATAAAGGCTTTTAGTTTCATGAACTTCAAAATCTAATAGGCTCACGATGATCGAACAATGGAGTGAGTCATCTTACATTTTACTACAAAATTGAAGAAAAAATCGGATGCCTGACGCTAACTCAATACCTTTTGTGTTGGAAAGCAAAAGACAACTCTATTTGCTAGAGTAACACTTGATTTCTACAAGAATAGTCGGTGGCCGAACGTCAAAAAAGCTGCATTTCATCCGGAAAGCACCAAATTTGGCATGGACCTTAAAAAGCTGCATTTCGTCAGGAAAGCACCAAATTTGGCATGGACCTTCATTTGGACCATATAAAACTTTTAGAAAGGGTTGACACCAAAAATCATGCACAAGAACAAAATGGCGGCCTTTAACTCAATGCCTTTTGTGTTGGAAAGCAAAAGACAACTCTATTTGCTAGAGTAACACTTGATTTCTACAAGAATAGTCGGTGGCCGAACGTCAAAAAAGCTGCATTTCATCAGGAAAGCACCAAATTTGGCATGGACCTTCATTTGGACCATATAAAACTTTTAGAAAGGGGTGACACCAAAAATCATGCACAAGAACAAAATGGCGGTCTCTTTATGGAACTGAAACTCTTCAAATTTGTCGACTTTTGTCTTCTTTGCCTTTATCGCTCTAACGGGCCCGGTGTATCGTTTTTATCATTATCCTCATTCGATCCAGCATCTGATTAGTCAGATACTGATAGAAACTGATTATTGAAGCTTATCCATTCTCATTCGCCCCGATAAATCCAAAGGGTTAGAGTTTACTCAAGTATCTATCTTGTATTCTATTCTGTACGATTTTTTTTTGTTTATTTTTGGCTATGAAACTGTTAATAATAATTTACTCACGTGGTGGGTTCATCCAGGAACATGATGGGAGGATTGTCAATGAGTTCTAGCGCTATGGAGAGACGTTTCTTCTGACCTCCTGACAGGCGACCACACAACGTGTGTTTGCTAAGCACGAGGCCTATGGTGTCCAGGATATCATCTACCTGTGTGGAGAAAAGGATTGTAAATATTAGAATAGAATAGAATATAGGTACCTTGTTTATCCTGCCAGAATGATACTGAAAAGTCCCTTTACTCCCGCAGTCTAAACAAGGTCTTCTTTTATTAATGCTATTCCAATGGCAGATTTCAATCCCAATAGGTCCACAACGTGTGTTTGCTAAGCACGAGGCCTATGGTGTCCAGGATATCATCTACCTGTGTGGAGAAAAGGATTGTAAATATTAGAATAGAACAGAATATAGGTACCTTGCTATCCTGCCAGAATGATACTGAAAAGTCCCTTTACTCCCGCAGTCTCAACAAGGTCTTCTTTTATTAATGCTATTCCAATGGCAGATTTCAATCCCAACAGGGACAGACACCGAAGCGAATACAATAGTCCGTCCCTTATACCTTTTTATTACTGTTGTAATAATAAAGGAAGGACGGACTAAAAAGCCCACTCCGGCTTAGGTGTAGAGGCAAACAGTCCTAAAGGATGGGTTAAGCTTCTACAACTCTAATGAAACTCGCTTCTAGTAAGCATAATGTTGGTACGTCTACAGTCAAAAATGATAGTACTAATACTAACTTTACTTATGCCATCAGATCTACCTCATTTATTGTCCATGGACTTACCTACAGTTTACATTCAGCCGTCGGATTTACTGCTATAAGCTGTACCTACTGGACCTGCTAACTGCCAGTTATTAAACTAGTTACCATCTGGTACCTCACTACTATTATATACTAGATTCATTCGTCGTAATTTCGTATAGGACAGTGGTGCCCAACCTTTTTGGTCACGTGTCGCCTTTACTACAAACGTTTTGGTGACATTCTAAAGGTGTGTCCATGTCCACACATAGTCGGCCGTCGATCGACGTCAATCGATGTCGACTGAACCGTCTACACTGCTTCGACAGCATAGATTCACCTCATAGACTTCACAGAGGGTCTCTATCATTTTCGTAGGTTTGGTTTTGCAGGCGAGACAAGCCTTATTTATTGATTCCCTTAGCAATAGGTGTTTGGTCAGCTCCCATGGCGTAGTGGTCACTGCGCTCGCCTTCCACGCGGGAGACCCGGGTTCGATTCCCGGCGGGGTCAAGAAATTTTGTATCATGCAAATGATTGATTCCGTGACTGGCTGTTGCGGGGCCCACTCATCCTCGTGAGGAAAATGAGTAGCTATGTAATATAATGCGCATAGCGACCGGCGCCAGCGTGGTAGGTAAACATTGGATTTTAGGATAATTGAGATATTGGGAAAATCCTACAATGCTGCAGTTGTGACATAATAACACATTACTGATCTGGTAAATTTCTAGAGAGAAGAATTTGTTGCAATACATAACTCGTGGATACCGTCAGTCACACTTCATGAAGCTACGGTCCAAAGTCAAAACATACCAATTTTATAATTATGCCACCGATGAAATAATATTCATATTATGAATGTATCTGGGTACATAAAAATGGGTAGGTACCTACTTAGACCATCAGTTAGGTAATTACCTATCTATGTTTTGTACCCATATTATGGGTACGATTGTGCCTAGGGTACCTACACATATTAATTGCAGGTACACTATATACAATTACAGGTACTTTCAAATCGTTTACCTCTGTACCATCATTCTTTTTGGCATTTTTTTTTTCTTTTTCTTTTTTTTTTTTTGAAGAGGTTTGACAGAAGGAACTGTAACTGCTAAGGTATTATCGTCCCGAAATCGAAGAGAGAAGTAAGACAGGATAGAAGAAAGCCAGCCGTTCCGAGAACGAACATTAACCCAACAGGATAAAATCCGCCCCGGGCGGGAATCGAACCCGCGGCCTAGCGCTTACACTACCAACCAAGCTAACTAGGCTGGTTTTTGGGATTTTTGATTTAAAAAATCGATACTTTCGGTAGTAATGTACTCGATAATACCCTTAACTATTTTTTCTTGGAAATGGAATCTCATCTTTTTTGCCCGTGGACTCTTCATTGTAGACACAAGCGCGTATCAAAATAGTAATTAGAATTAGGTATGTAAGTATGTATATAATAGGTACCTAAATAATTATGGTCATGTTGCCTATTGGCAAGAGACGCATTTGTTTAGTGACTAATGGAAATTTTAGTGCTCATCCCAAGTACCTAATTAAATGCCATGATGATTAA
This sequence comes from Diaphorina citri, assembly GCF_000475195.1. Lineage (NCBI taxonomy): Eukaryota > Metazoa > Arthropoda > Insecta > Hemiptera > Psyllidae > Diaphorina > Diaphorina citri. The sequence continues at coordinate 24,678 of NW_007378924.1, read as the reverse complement.
CACATGATCATCCAGGATTAATGATTAACTATTTGATCATCAGAAATCATGAGGAAAAAAAAAAAGGTTTTACTGCCCTTGGCAACACTTTGATTAAAGTTAGTTAAATTGCATTAAGAAATGTGATGGCCAATCTTAATCCACTCAGCCATAGTACTTAATCGCTTAATCCGATTCAAGTTAATCTATTTTGGTGAATTAAGCTGTCCTATTCGGTGAGTTTCAGCCAATGGTTTACACTTCGGAAAAATCGTTCAAGAGTAGGTACTTAATAAGAAGCGACGACTTAAAACCGGATAGACCTGAGGGTCAAAAGCTCTATGCTCTTTTCTCTCTGCTCCATTGTGTTTTTAGCCTTATGGAAGAATAAACAAACGAAATGAAAGCAAAATGTTGGCGTTAAACTGTTCTTTTCGTTCGTACTTTATCGTCCATTCGAGGTAAATGAGAATCTACGACACTGATTTTACCTTGATACAGTAACCCGCTGACTTCAACTCCCAACACTTTATCCGATCCTAAACTTTGACCTTTAACGACACTGATTTTACCTTGATACAGTAACCCGCTGACTTCAACTCCCAACACTTTATCCGATCCTAAACTTTGACCTTTAACTTTTTTTTCTAGCTGGTGACATTCAATGAGTACCTAACTACCTAGACAGAGAGATAGGTATCTCATATAATAAACTACATTGACGTGCAAAGTTTTTGGGATAAATTGACATTCGAACTTTTGGAATGGCATCAACAATTTCGCTGAAAATAGAGGCAACTGGAAAACAAAAGACGGTACCTATCTTGAAACCAACAACATGGACGTTTAGCAGTTTTTTTTTTTTATTACAGTCGAACCTATCTAAGTGGGAATCCAAGGGACCGGCAATTTTTTCCCACTTATCCAGGTTTCCTAGTTAAAAAGTGTCCCACTTAGAGAGATTTCCATTTTCCTATTACCACTTATAGAGGTAAATGTGAACACTGGTTTGGAGGAAGAGGAATGCTTTCTTACAGTTTCCCACTTACAGAGGTCCGCAGAAGGCTCTGGACCTAGGAAAATGGCAACCTTTCCCACTGACAGAGGCTCCGGACCGAGTATCTAGAAAAAGTCATTCCCACAAAGGCTCAATTTTCCCATTTAAACAGGGAATATTCATCCAGAAAAAGCTGTCAGGGAATGAAAATGACAGTTGTTCCGAATTGTTTGTACTCGAGTGTAGAATATAGTAATGACTGGACGACTAACATAACCGACTACCGGCAAAGTCACAAATCGTGACCCCTCATTCATTTGAAATTGTATTTGGGAAACCTGGATAAGTCGGGGAAAAAGTACTGGTCTCTTGGATTCCCAATTAGACAGGTTCGACCGTAGTACATTTCACAGAATCCCTGGTTCTAATCTAATCTCGGGGAAAAGTCTAGAGATAAAAAAAAGAGATTATTTTGATAAAAGGCAAAAGTCTAGAGATTAATTTGCAAAATCCAGTCCAGAAAGGAACTGCTGCCAGCTTCCACACCACAGGGTATTGGGAAAAAGTTGATAAGCGATTTTATTTTAGCAGCGCCCAGTATACTTTGTCACCTAGGAGAGTAATAGAGGTGTACAATTACACGCAATAAATTACATTCCGCCCATTAGCTTAGATATCGGTTCCTATATTAATGATAATGACTATTAATGGTAGTATGAGATATTAAGTGCCTATTATCGCCTCTTAGCCTTTTGGCTAACATGTTGCATCTGTTGCAAAGACCATCTGCGGTTCAGGACGAGCCAATTAAACATGGCTAGAGACCATCACCCCGGTGTATGGCAGATACAAAAAGATATCTTTTCTTTACTCTGTCATCACCATTCAACGAAAGCTAAAGCCGCTACAACAACAACAACAACAACAACTGGCGCTACGAGTTTTGGTACTTACTGAAATCCTGTGAGAATATTGAGCAGAGATGATTTGCCAGCACCAGATGGTCCCATGATTGCTGTCAGTTCTCCTGATTGGAAACTTATTATTATTTTTTTTTTTTTTTTTTGCTTGTCAGATTCTCATTTTCCTCATAATGCTCCTCACAACAGGGCCGTATTTAGCGGGCCGCTTTGCCCCCCTCACTGTACGCCGAACTCCGAAAATTTAGGGTCTAGGGGGCCCGGCCACCCCCTACGAGCTTAAAGCTTCTCTTGCACTGTGGGCCAGACTCCGAAAATTTGGAGCATCCTGGATACAGTCCTGCCTCAAAATGATCGGCAATATTATTATCATGTAGGTAGGTAGGTAGGTAGGTAGGCAAGTATCATAATGTTCCTATTACCGATAAAATGAATTGTAAGGCGGAAAACCATACAGGAAAAAAAAAGTTAATTTATTGAGAGTAAAATTTCCACACTTGATGGTTGCGTATAATTTATAATTATTGTAATCTTATTTTGTTTATTATTATCGATGCCTACAAATAGATAATAAGTGATGATTAACATACTATGTATAGGGAACCTAACCTATGCAATGTAATAAGAATTAAGAAAGTATTGGAATCGATCCAACTTTTCAAAGCTCGGAAATGGGTGGAAATAACCACCTATATTCTTTTTCAGGAAAAAAAAAAAAAAAAGGGGGGGGGGTTTTTAAGGTAATATTTTTGAATTTTGGTTTTTCCCCTCGTTTCCTGGGGTTTTTTTTTTTTTTTTTTTTTTTTTTTTTTTTTTGCAAATGGGTCTGTACCTGCGGTACGTTACCATTGTACCTACATACGTACAAAATATCTCGAGAACAGTCTATCATAGAACGACAAAGTTTTGTACGTAATTTTTACTTGTTTGTTTTTATGAAGAAAAATATATCTACATACCTGCCCGTTTGCAATTATGCAGGTATGTGCCTATTCGAAATTATCCCAATTCATATGGGTGACTTCTACGAGAGTGTTTCAGATTGAGAATTCAGTTACAAAAAACAGAAATAGGTATACAGTTCAAGAGGAACTTTTCTAGTACATCTAGTCACAAAACTGAAACTGTAAACATCCCAAGATGTTCACATTTCGTTCAAGGACCAAGGACATATTTGAGTAAATGACCGGATAGAGTACACACGTGGTCTGTGCAGGACTTTAGATCAACAACCTTGCTTTGAAAGTCAAACTGAGTTGGGATGTGGGCTTCTAAATATTTCCTAAAGAATCTAATTTCCGTCAAAGTAATCCAGAGTTATTCGAATTTTAGACATTAAAAAACAGAAAAATCGCTCTCCTGAAAAGTAGGAATTTTGCAGATAGCGCTCTCTTTTCGCAAATGAGCGGTATGTATCACATCTAATTACTGATTATTTATTTATTTTTCAACATCATTGGATAGCACATTGGTTAGCTTAAATCCTCACAGTAACCACTAACCACCACCCTATTGCAAGACGTACGTGACCATAGCTTATATCCTCCGAACATTAATCCGTGGTCCCAGATCGATCTCAAGTCACGTGACAAACTAGGTCCCCTTTCACGTGAGCTGGTGGCAGATCCGATTGGTTCCAGATTAAACCCAATCTGGGATATGTCAAATCTGTCAGTCAGTTTGTACGCTAGATTTCAGCAGTGCCATTGTATTATCCTTAGCTGGTTACCTACCTCAATAGCAATGTGTGAACAGTCACAACAATCGACGATCTAGATCAGTGGTTCTCAAACTTTTTTGCATGGCACCCCCTTTGGGCATTTTCTCATTTTTTCACGCCCCCCCTACCCGCCGGGAATCGAACCCGGGCCTCCTACGTGCAAGCCTAGTGTGATACCCACTCGGCCACGGAGGTTGCTCCATTATATTTAACTCCAATTTTCATTTCAGAGTACAATGTCGGAATGGAGGCTCGTGTTTTGGCTCACGTTCATAATTCTGGCGGTCACCAATCTATTCTATCTCGTGTTCGGCTCGGCCGAAATACAACCCTGGAACGACCCCAACCCTGTAGTACAAAAGCCGCCCCCCCGAAGTGAAATAGAAATCGGCCCAGAACCCGAATAGAGTGCCCCAAAACCCGAATAGAGTGCCCCAGAACCCAAATAGGGGGATGCTTGTAGATTGAGTACGAATAGACTATCTTTGGACAAGCAACCACACTAGTAGATCATTGATGGCCGAGGCCACAAGTGAGCGTATTTGGATTAACTTCGGATCAAGCAATCTGATTGGGGTTGATTTCAAAAAATTCCGCCCGGGGCGGATTTTATCCTGATGGGATAATGTTCGTTCTCGGAACGGCTGGATTTCTCCTATCCTTCTCTCTTCGTCTTCCTTCCTTCTCTCTTCGATTTCGGGACGATAAGACCATTGCAGTTACAGTTCCCTCTGTCAAACCTCTTAAAGAAAAAAATCTCTTTTGGAAACTGCACTATATTCACTATAAACCATAGGAAATCAAAGATCATGCTCCATCGGAATTGGTTCCGTTTCTGAAAGCTAGGAATCGACCATTTATTTATAATTTTTACCCATTTGCAACTGCTCCATTACTACTAGATCAGTACTAGGTCCTTGGCTATCTATTCAAATAGAAAGCAAACTAACTAATCAAATTATCTACTTGCCAGCCTGGTTAGCTTAGTTGGTAGTGCGTCTGCCTTGTATGCGCGGGTTCGATTTCCGCCCGGGGCGGATTTTATCCTGATGGGATAATGTTCGTTCTCGGAACGGCTGGCTTTTTCCTATCCTGTCTTCCTTCTCTCTTCGATTTCGGGACGATAAGACCATAGCAGTTACAGTTCCCTCTGTCAAACCTCTTAAAAAAATGTTGTCAGGGTAATGTCCGATTTGCTTACCATTCACAAGCTTTTCATTACCTTTATTTAATATTGTCTATTTTAGGTAAATACCTAGAGTTTTTATTCATACTGAGAATAATAGATGTTGTCTGATTCTCACCCTTGACCTCTAGCTAACGTCTATCTACATGTGGGAGCTGTGCACGCAAATCTTGGCACATGTCTGATTCGCTAGGATGACTATTAAATAACTATTTTATATTTTTTTTGATTAATGGTCATGTCCATTATTCAGACAATCATGTGATGCGGGTTCGATAGAGGTTCTAGAGAAGACCTGAACAGTCTAGCTTAGCCAGACTAATCCCATGGACATGTTCAAATATTGTTCATTTGTTCAACGAATGACATTGGTTGGGGATGAAAGCGCCTATTCGCTTTGTTTCATTATACCTACCTAGGTGCATAATTTTGTATTTGTTGACGAAATAGACAAAGAATCATTTTTCTTAACGAAGGACATTATACAAGAAGACCAAGAGGTGTTGAACATGACATGACCCACATCCCAAAAATAAGAGGAAAAGTTTTATCTTGTACGTACGTATGCACCCTGTTGGGGGTCTAGAAAATATAGATAAACATAATAAATAAATTCATGCGAAAAGTTCGTTTGCGAGTATATTATTATGTTTACTTTTAACAAAATTAATTATCTATCTACTAAAAATGTGAATGATCTTGAGCTACACAGAGGTAGATATCTTGATTTATGATGTTTTGGTCGTTGTTGTGTGACTAAATTTCAGACGTCTAAACTCGGGAGCTGAGGACGTCTTCTTTCTAATGATGTCAGTACAGTAGGACCACAGTGCCAAAAATTTAATTAATATACTTGTTTTCCCTATAATTCCCCCTTCTTGTACATTGTTTTCTATTTTAGCGTAAATTATATATAGGTAGTTGTATAATTATTTGTTTTAATTAAATATCATCTTGAGAATGGGGTAACACCCGAAATACGCGCATAGATAAAATATAATTATTGAATTTGTAAAACTAAAAGTCAAGAGTTTTTTATTTCTTAATAGTAGGTATTGAAAGTTTTACCAAGTGTTGTTTTGGTCTTATTATAAAACTTTTTATATTGGTTTCCCTTTTTTGGATTTCTCTTCTGTCCTAATATTTGATTGCCTACTCTGCATCTGTATCTGTGAATTGTAGAATTTGTAGCTAATTTAACCTCTGGTCTTCAGTTGTTTGTTTATATTAATATTCATACGAAAATTGGCTATGGTATCGGACCTTCGACTAATCGAATCCCTTTCACCAAACCAAGACTCAGATAAAACGTCCTATTTGACAGACGAAGATCCGTAATTTGTTAATAATAATCAAGATCTTCTGATCTGTCTAATCATTTATAATTAATTAAACTCGTGTTAATCATTTATTAATCATTTGATTAACCTCTAGAGGATACTTGATGTGAACATCATCCCTAGTATCACGTACCCATTCAGTATTGCTCCAAGCTACAGGGAAACATACGCGAACAAATAATGATCATTTTTGATATCAAAAATCAAATCACTAATGACATATTATTTCTGATCAGGTGTACCTGTCAGGACTACCTGAGAGTGAGTGGCTGACCTAAGGCCCTTGGCAGATGTCGAAGAACATAACCTATTTATTGATTTCTTCAGAAAATGAAATGCGTTCTGACAAGGTTTACTGGGATTATGTCTAAATTGCAAGTTCAACATGTGGTAAACTGGGATTTATTGTAGGCAACTTTAACATATTTTCCATGTTCAGTGCTCATTTCATGTTCACGCTATTTATGAAGATAACTATCTCGGTGATCTTATCACTCACACTGTTTGTCCTTATCACAGACTCAACTTAAAAGTTAGGGTAAAAGAACACTCAAATAAGCATCATTCAATAGGATAAGGAAAGTCGTGTGATGTTCACACCAGATTTTTTATAATAATTATAATTTATTTATTTATGTTTTATCATTACGAGTAGGGGGATATCCATAGTTCCTAGTTAAAATATAACGGTTCAATATGTATAAAGATATCCTTGGGCATTTATTTTATTTCACTATCAGAAGATTATTTTATACATATTTCTGATGACGAGCACTAATGACCTGAACATTTTGCTTGTTCCTGAAAATTCTCACGTATACACCTACTAAGTATTATAATCTATGTATAACTACTATAATAGTCATTGATAAAAATTATTGTTAAGTAATATCTACATAAGTACCTAGGTACCTATAAGAATTTTACATATTTAATGATTTACAAAATGATGAACACCAAATTAGATAAATGGTTTAGATATATTACTATTTTTACATTTTTAGAAGAACGCTGGCCATTCAGTAATAACATGAGACGTTTGACATCTCCACTACAAACATGGGAAATTTGACATCTCCACTACAAACATGGGAAATTTGACATCTCCACTACAAACATGGGAAATTGGACATCTCCACTACAAACATGGGAAATTGGACATCTCCACTGCAAACATGGGAATTTTGACATCACCACTACAAACATGGCAAATTTGTCATCTCCACTACAAACATGGGAAATTTGACATCTCCACTACAAACATGGGAAATTTGACATCTCTCCACTACAAACATGGGAAATTTGACATCTTCCCTACAAAATAATTAAAGATTGACACTTTTTTTTATTTTACATAGATTTGGCACAGGTTTTGCACAAACTGATCCTGCTACATAACTGTAGGTAGGTACACCTACCTGTAATAAACAAAATTACCTACATTACATAAATTAGGTAGGTAGGTACATATCTATACTGACTTGAAAATTACAAAATCACCTAAACTCGAAAAGAGAGTAGGTATTGGCAAATATAATTTTTGGCGTCAAATTATTATCTACATAAATAGGCATATATATACCTACCTTCCACTACTTACACATATAATTTACATATAGCTGTACATAGGTAGTTAGGCACCTACCTCTTGTAGGTAATTCCATAATCACCATGATTGTATCTATATCCACCTGAAGATCAACAATAAAATTACCACCTTCAGGCACTTAATAACTTAATAAGGCACCTATAGGTGCAGGTAGGGATTAGGTAGGTATGTAGGTAGCATACCTATAACTATACGAGCACGTACATTACCACATGGGGCAAGTTTGCATTAAGAATTCGGCAGAAAAATTTGACATCTCCACTACAAACATGGGAAATTTGACATCTCTCCACTACAAACATGGGAAATTTAACATCTTCCCTACAAAATAATTAAAGATTGACACTTTTTTTTAATTTTGCATAGATTTGGCACAGGTTTTGCACAAACTGATCCTGCTACATAACTCTAGGTAGGTACACCTACCTGTAATAAACAAAATTACCTACATTACATAAATTAGGTAGGTACCTAGGTACATATCTATACTGACTTTAAAATTACAAAATCACCAAAACTCGAAAAGAGAGTAGGTATTGGCAAATATAATTTTTGGCGTCAAATCGTTATCTACATAAATAGGCATATACCTTCCACTACTTACCTAGTTATAATATAAATATAGCTGTACATAGGTAGTTAGGCACCTACCTCTTGTAGGTAATTCCATAATCACCATGATTGCACCTATATCCACCTGAAGATCAACAATAAAATTACCACCTTCGGGCACTTAATAAGGCACCTATAGGTGCAGGTAGGGATTAGGTACGAGTATGTAGGTAGCATACCTATAACTATACGAGCACGTACATTACCACATGGGGCAAGTTTGCATTAAGATTTCGGCAGAACAGAGACATTAATATAATTATTATGGCAGTAGGTACATACTATATTATGTGGATGTTAGGTACCTACTCGTAATCTCTCGAAGTTAACCACCTACTTGCAAACTTGCAATGTAAGCAGACCGTCTTGCACCATATAATGATTAAGTTGATAATTTAGGCGATTTTTATCACCGCGGATGTTGAAATGCGCATCGTAAAAAGAAATTTTGCGAATTCAAAGTCTCAGTAAGTACCTAGGTATGTGGAAATTTTATAGCGAGGAGGAAAAAAGTTGCAGATTTCAAGAAGAAGAATGTTTTTGAGCAATAAGTATCAAGAATTAAAAATAAATAAATAAAATAAAATATAAACGATTAGATAATAAATTTCAATCGTACGAGTAGTATCAACATGAAAATTTAGTAGATTATTACCTAGTGTCATTTTGAGGTGGACATATTACATATTTTGTAAAACCTTTGCTGAATTACCATTTTTCCAGCAATTATTTTAGGTCAGAAGAGAACTTTTACCTTTTCCCTAATCATGCACGGTCTGTACCTAACGATACTTACAAAGCCAACAAGAACCTCCCAATGCATCAGTCCTCAGTCCAGTAGATTATTACCTAGTGTCATTTTGAGGTGGACATATTACATATTTTGTAAAACCTTTGCTGAATTATCATTTTTCCAGCAATTATTTTAGGTCAGAAAGAGAACGTTACCTTTTCCCTAATCATGCACGGTCTGTACGTAACGATACTTACAAAGCCAACAAGAACCTCCCAGTGCATCAGTCCTCAGTCTTCTTCATGAAGTAATTCTAGCATTGAGACACCTTGCAAGTCCTTCTGTTGGGTTTGGTTTGAACGCTCGGATTTGGAATTGTGTAAAATTACCAAACTGTCGAGACTGGTAAACCGGTATAATATACATTAAGCATATTGAGACAGATCAGTGCCTATCATACCAACCTTGATCTAAAAAACCGATCTCTGATGGTGAGTAATAATTAAACATAGAGAATCCAAATTCAAACAAGAATTCACAATATTTTCAAATGTTTTGGTACCTGCCTTGATGGTTTTGTATCGATGAACTTTTGTCTAAGGCCGGCCACTCACTATCAGGTACGCCTGACGGGCACGGCTTAAAAGGTCCGCCTGTCAGGTCTACTTTATAGTGTGAGTGCTCGTCAGGTATACCTGATCAAAAGGTAACTTACTGATAATGAGTGGCTGGCCTAAGACTACCTAAACTAGAGCTTTTTTTAGATTGTTGAATTAGGTTCTTTTGGTTCTTCTTTGGTTGGTAGGAAGGTATTGTCCTTTGGTAAATAGTGTATGGTTTTACTTCCCTATCTGGATGGTTTTAGAAGACACCTTTACCCCCTACCGTGTTCGGTAGTAGGTTAATTATTTATCATACTTAAACACATAATCATTCATAACTTCATACTTTATACCCAGGGAGGGTATAAGTAGCAATAGGTAGCGACTATTAGTATGGCTTCTGGATAATTTCCATCTTGGAATTTGACGTCAATGAAGTTGTTCATGATGTTATTCGCCACAACAATTACAAAGATGTATTATTCAAACAAGAGTTAGGCCAAGAGTTATTATTGAGACACGAGGTACAAGGTTTTTCTGGTGTTCCTCTTCCCTTCTTATTAGGGAAGGCAAAGATTATTCAAATGAACTTCTATCTAGACGTATTCGCCATTGTATTGAAATAGTTTCTAATATTTTGCGTCATGAAATGTGTTGTCTGTTTGTGGTATTCTTTGTCATCATATAGGACTATTAACATTTTTGACTCTCAATTGCGTCAAAGATGTTCATCTAACCAAAGATTATTCAAATGAACTTCTATCTAGACGTATTCGCCATTGTATTGAAATAGTTTCTAATATTTTGCGTCATGAAATGTGTTGTTTGTTTGTGGTATTCTTTGTCATCATAGGACTATTGACATTTTTGACTCTCAATTGCGTCAAAGATGTTCATCTAACTAATCCGGGTACCACATAATTACCTTTTTCGAGAGGCTTGATAGAAAGAACTGTAACAACGGAGTACTTACCGCCCCAAAATCGAAAAGAAGAAAGACAGGATAGGAGAAAGCCAGCCGTTCCGAGAACGAACATTATCCCATCGGGATAAAATCCGCGGCCCGGGCGGAAATCGAACCCGCGGCCTAGCCCTTACAACGCAGACGCACTACCAACTAAGCTAAGTAGGCTGGCCGGCCGAAAACATGTTTAAAATATAAGAAAACAGACGAATTTAGGGCGAACCTAGTTAGTATCGTGGGTAGCGCGCCTGCCTTATAAGCGTTAGGTCGCGGGGTTTGATTCCCGCCCGGAGGCGAAGTTTTTTCTAAATATATGTTCGTTCTCGGAACGGCTGGCTTTCTCCTATCCTGTCTTTCTTCTTTTCGATTTTGGGGCGGTAAGTACTCCGTTGTTACAGTTCTTTCTATCAAGCCTCTCGAAAAAGGTAATTATGTAGTTCTTGTTGAACAAATGTGACATTTTTTTTCTGTGTTAGGCTGAAAACAGAGTAGAAACTTTGTATATTTGCCTGGAAAGATTTCAGCTTGTATAGGTCCATAGTCTAATACCTCTCCGTCTACTACAATGTAACTACCGCTAGAATGCGGCACCAGCCGGAATGCCTCGACTGGGATCATCTCTACACCTGGCACTTTAATGTGTGAGCCAGACGCTAGACCTATGAGGAACTGAAAACAGAAAGAATGGAAAAAATCTGTTGTGAACATCACACGACTTTCCTTATCCTATTGAATGATGCTTATTTGAGTGTTCTTTTACCATAACTTTTACAATATGTCTAACCGTTTTGTCGCTATAGCTGAAAACCGCCAAAAAACGGTCGAAATCTGTCCAAAAGCGGTCAAAATACCGCCAAGCGCAGCAACCATCTCAACCAAACGTTTTGTGTTGCATCTTTGTCACATTTGTGAACTACATACCAAATTTCAAGTCTCTAGCTTATACCGTTCCCGAGATATTGTTAAATTACACCGAAAACCGCGAAAAAGCGGTAAAATGCCGCCAACCGTTCCATCAATCTTAACCAAAAGTTTTGTGTCACATCCTTGTCACATTTGACATCTACATACCAAATTTCAAGTCTCTAGCTCTTACCGTTCTTGAGATATTTTGTATAAAGACAGACAGACACATAGACACACATACGGACCAATGGCTGAAACTTTGTATTTAGGCTCTAGGGACCTCAAAACGTGTTTTGGCACTTAAAACTGACCATCGAAATTTTGACCCGATTACATTACTTTCCTACTGGATTCGTTTTCCGAAAATACCCGAAATATTTTCTCCACATCTAAGCACGGAGCATTTGTTTGATTCAAATGTATCTTTTACACTCATTAGTAAGGCCAGCCACTCACTCTCAGGTAGTCCTGACAGGTCTACCTGATAGTGAGTGGCTGGCCTAAGGCCCTTGGCAGATGTCGAAGAACATTAAATCTATTTAATAATTTCTTCAGAAAATGTAGTGCGTTCTGACAAGGTTTACTGGGATTATGTCTAAATTGCAAGTTCAACATGTGGTAAACTGGGATTTATTATAGGCAACTTTAACATATTTTCCATGTCCAGTGCTCATTTCATGTTCACGCTATTTATGAAGATTACAATCTCGGTGATCTTATCACTCACACTGTTTGTCCTTATCACAGACTCAACTTGACTAGTTTTCGTTATAACACGTTAAGTTTCAATGGCATCAGGTTTATGGCTTGGAAACTTTCATCATCTGGTCTTGCGAAATCCGCACAGAACATATGCACGCCTAGGTTGTTTTTTAGTCTTTTATACCTAGCTTTCAAGGTTGCAGACCTGATCTTAGTCAATAGTTCACTGACTGAGGGCATCACTTTATTAAGTAAATATTTAATGAAATGAATAAATATTGAATATTTAATTAAATCAATCAATATTCAATGAAATCAATAAATATCTAATAAGAGGAGGTACAGCTAAAAAGCATGCATAATCCTTATGAATGCGCTTTTCGTTTTCTTCGTATGAAGTGGCGTTGGAAGTTATTTCTGATCCATGATCCAATGTAACTGCAGCCTTGTACCTCTATTTTTCGCGTTCTGAGAACAGGGATTGCATATGTACCTATGTACTTGGAAAATGCAGACTTGCAAATCATCTTGTCAAATGAGGAACCATTCATTTTGCATGTCATCCATCATTCCATCACATTTAACTTGCAAACTTCAGATCAATACATCACTCGTAATATCACAAGTAGTAGCTACCTATACAAAAAAAAAAAAAAAAAAAAAAAAAAAAAAAAAAATGCATTACAGGGACACCTTAGTGGTGACACTACAAAGAAACCTTATCTACTGATGTAGGTATCTATACGCCCTGATACATAACATCGATATTAACAAAAGTAGATATGTATGTACCATTATGGCATGTTGTATAGTCATGGAAAACATGATTCTAAAGAAGAATAAAAAGTAAAAAATTCATTACAAGCACACCACAAAGGAACCTTACTTGTGTCTCTTCTCCTTAAGGACCGTACCTACCATCATGGCATGTCAGTCGGTGTGAAAAATTTTATGTAGCCATTGAAGAATAAAACAGTAAGAATAACGACCAATGCAAAATGTATCCACAATGAATAATAAAGAAAGTAAAAATGCATTACAATAAGAGGAGGTACAGCTAAAAAGCATGCATAATCCTTATGAATGCGCTTTTCGTTTTCTTCGTATGAAGTGGCGTTGGAAGTTATTGCTGATCCATGATCCAATGTAACTGCAGCCTTATACCTCTATTTTCCGCGTTCTGAGAACAGGGATTGCATATGTACCTATGTACTTGGAAAATGCAGACTTGCAAATCATCTTGTCAAATGAGGAAACATTCATTTTGCATGTCATCCATCATTCCATCACATTTAACTTGCAAACTTCAGATCAATTCATCACTCGTAATATCACAAGTAGTACCTATACAATGACACATGCAGTAAGTACCTCCATACGTATACATATAAATACAGATGAAGTAAGTACATACATAATCCATTAGAACATTAGATCAATATGAAAAAAATGCATTACAGGGACACCTAAGTGGTGACGCTACAAAGAAACCTTATTTACTGATGTGTCTACGCCCTGATACATAACATCGATATTAACAAAAGTAGATATGTATGCAGAGATGTGCAAAATGCTTTTGAAAACCAATTTGAAATGCACAACAGACAATATTGAGTAATATCTGCCACATCCAGGCATCGAACTTGTACATCTCGCAACGTAAACTGCAGTTCATGACTCTTTCATGGAGACTATTAGTATAACTAGCTTGCAGTTTTTCAAAGGGTTCAATCTGTTTCGAAAGCTCAACACCTGACGAGTCCTGTACATGGGAATTTCCGCCAGCCTAGTTAGCTTGGAGGTTAGCGCGTCTGCCTTGTAAACGCTAGGTCGAGGGTTCGATTCCCACCTGGGGGCGGATTTTAACCTAAACAGATAAGGTTTGTTCTCGGAATGGCTGGCTTTCTCCTATCCTGTCTTACTTCTCTCTTCGATTTCGGGACGATAAGAACTTAGCAGTTCCGTTTCGAAAGCTGCATTGGAATTTCCAGGAGATTGCGAGCTAGCTGCTCTGGTGCTATCCTGGGTTAGGTGTTGCAGAATGCAGATAAACCATCTTCTGATCATAAATCAAACAAAATAAGTTTCAACAACAAAAATAAATCAATAGAAGGCTAACTTGGTTGCCCAAATATGTTTATTTATTTGAAGGAAAAACGGTACACAAGCACACCACAAAGGAACCTTACTTGTGTCTCTTCTCCTTAAGGACCGTACCTACCATCATGGCATGTCAGTCGGTGTGAAAAATATTATGTAGCCATTGAAGAACAAAACAGTAAGAATAACGACCAATGCAAAATGTATCCACAATGAATAATAAAGTAAAAATGCATTATCTACAAGAACACCACAGAGAAAGCTTACATGTATGTCTCTTTTGATGGACGCAAACAATGCAACAGATACATCCTAAAGAAACCTGAGTCACTTTTACTGGACGCATAACTTGACAAGTATTTAACACAATCTCACATTTCTCACACTCCATGTTCACCACGTGGAGAGTTAGTTCTCACATCGCAGATGATATATCTCATGATTTGAATGAAGGAAATCATCCTGACAATAAGTAACACAACAGAAAACAGTACTACATTAACAAAAAAGTACTAAAATAAAAAAAAAAAAAAACACATAACAGAAATCAAGCGTCCCGCCCGGCCTATATTAACACGGAACGGAATTTCATCGTTTTTCGGCATTTTCAGCTCAACTTTTCTCCCACGTCCCTTTAACTTTAAGCAAATTTTATTTGATACTAGCTGAATTCCGTCGCTTCGCTCCGGAATCCCGCTAGTTCCTCCCGAGGCATGGCCGAACTTGTAGAAAATAATAAAAAATACGGTCGCGCTGCGCGCTCCCTATTAGCTGCATAGTTATCAAACTAAAAACATACAGTATGAACAGTACTAACACAGTCTGGTGATTCTGGGGACGCAAGTCTAATGCAAAATCGAAGTAGGACTTGGGAATCTCTTGAATTGGCCAGTGTCGCACGATACCAATTCAATATCCGCAGTGTAAGTTCTTTTCAAATTTTAAGGAATCATCGTTGTCATTAATATCCTAAGGATTTATTATAATCTGTATTTATTTCTGTTACATAGTTGACATATTTATTTTTGTTTATTTATTTTCGTTAGTGCGGACTGTTGGTGTGACATAACATTCCAGTCAACGTCCTCTGCCACTGAGAACCACTATGTTCACTAAGGCACTTGTACTAAACACCGGGTATGCTCGGAAGTCCACTATCTACTAAGCCACTGTCATCTTCTACTAAGTATATTCTAAGGCAATTCACCGTTCTTTAGGAATCAAGCGGATTGATACATGACACATGCCTCCTGACTCTATTTGTCAATGGCAATGTCTTAAACTTCGCCCTTGAGGTCAGTTTTATGTAGAACTCCCACTAATATTCCAATTTATTTATGGGTTGCGTCTTCTAGAAGGTAGCGTTATATTTCTTCAATTTTGTGTTTGCCACTTTGAACCACTTTGTCTTGAACCAGTCTCTTGATTACCCCGAATGTTGATATGTTGGCCCATCAAGCTATATCGCTAGTTAGGTCGAAAAATTCGACTTGGGATTACGAATCTGGTATTTTTCCCATGTTTTGTGGAAGTGACTTCAAAACGGATCTGATGTTTTGGTCCACTTGACTGAAAATGGGTAGGTAACTATTATTTTTATCATCCCTGATTTGGTATTGCAAACAAATTTTATGTTTAACTGCCTCACTAAAGACCTTAGCAGTTATTAGAAGGTGCCCAGATATTGTTTCTGTGCGTTCAAGGACTTTTAAACCCCATAATCCTTCCAAGGCCATGAAATAGGGGCCATGCCTATCTCACGGACACTCAAAGCAAGTTGGTTAGTTCTGGCGCGCATACCTCCAATTTCAGTGATCGCTCCCTAACCGTTACTACCTACTACTACAAGACCTGTTATGTATGGCCGATTTATTTACCATAGTGTGGTCGATGGTGTGTGTTTAGTCTACGTATTATCGCATGGACTCGATATTACGAGGGATTATTATGGTTGAGTTTAATGATACATCGGCAAGTCAGAGCCACCAGCAGGCTCCCACAAGGTGGTCAGGAAGTTGAGGACGCCGCTAGATTTGGAGGATTTCTTGTTGCGGATTTGTGTGAATTCGCGGATTCCGTGATGGTAGAAGCAGAAACGTTGAAACAACGTGGTGCGAAGATTGGGCCATAATTTGATGTTTGTGTCATTTGCAGTTTTGGCTCTAGCCTATTGGTGATAAATTGATGATAAACTAGACAAAAATCTAATTCAAGTTTGAGAGAGGGAACTGTTACAACCTTACAACGGAGTACTTATCGTCCTGAAATCGAAGAGAAGAAAGACGACAGAAAAGGAAAAAATCAGCCGTTTCGAGATCGCCCCGGGGCGGAAATCGAGCCCGTAAAACCGCGGATTTGTTAGTGCATGTAACAGGTTTCCTTGCAAACCTCTGCTGTAACCACACACCACATGAGACAACGAGGATTGGAAATTCAGGATTTACTCACTAAGTACACCCACTCAGGATGTACCCACTTCTAAGGACGGAGGACCTAGTGACCCATTGAGTAATGGCCAAGATCCGGTCAGTTATGATGGGTTTAAGTACCATAATATACATCATTATGGACGTAATGGGACTACGTAGTCCGACAGTAAAAATAAGTAAGGTAATTTTTGTCTAACTTTAGGATGTACGATTGTGCCCGTGTGTTTAATGGTTAACAAGCTACCAGATAAGTATAGTGGAAGTTAGCATAGGTATCCCTAGAATTACGTCTACCGGTGAAGATTTGAATGCGGGGGAGTGAATGAGGACTGGAACAGTGTTCCACAGGATGGGAAATTTGACAAGGTACCTAGATAGGCATACGTATGGTTGATGTAGACCAGGGCCGTATCCAGTGATGTAGGTACCGGGGGGTTGGGGGTGGATGCCCCAAATAGTCGGAGTCTGGCCTGTAAAGGAGAAAAATGAAGTTCGAGGGCTCCCACTCGACCCCCCTACGGCCCTGATGTAGACATCTCCGTACTCAGTCGACCGTCGATCGACACTGATATGTCTACAGTTGTCAACAGAGTTTTTGCAACAATTCGTCCACTACTTTGCAAACATCTTTCATACCCGCGTACCTAGTACCATTCGAAGTCCAAACTGTTAATGAATTCGACGATTTTTTGCAACAATTCGTCCGCTGCTTTGCAACAATTCGTCCGTTACTTTGCAACAATTTGTCCGTTACTTTGCAACAATTCGTCCGTTGCTTTGCAACAATTCGTCCGCTACTTTGCAAGCATCCTGTGTATTGAGAGAGAAAGTGACCAGCTGAGAGGAGATCTCGGTCTTCTGGATTATCTGACACAGTACGAGTGACTGCTAGTGTGTCAGTCCTGTCAACTCCATCATGAGACAACGAGGATTGGAAATTCAGGATTTACTCACTAAGTACACCCACTCAGGATGTACCTACTTCTAAGGACGGAGGACCTAGTGACCCATTGAGTACCAAGATCCGGTCAGTGATGATGGGTTTAAGTACCATAATAGATATCATTATAGACGTAATGGGACTACGTAGTCCGACAGTAAAAATAAGTATAAGGTAATTGTCTAACTTTAGGATGTACGATTGTGCCCGTGTATAATTAATGGTTAACAAGCTACCAGATAAGTATAGTAGAAGTTAGCATAGGTATCCCTAGAATTACGTCTACCGGTGAAGATTTGAATGCGGGAGAGTGAATGAGGACTGGAACAGTGTTCCACAGGATGGGAATTTGACAAGGTAGATAGGCATACGTATGGTTGATGTAGACCAGGACCGTATTCAGTGATGTACCAAGGGGTTGGGGGTGGATGCCCCAAATAGTCGGAGTCTGGCCTATAGTAAAGGAGAAAAATGAAGCTCGAGGGCTCCCACTCGACCCCCCTACGGCCCTGATGTAGACATCTCCGTACTCAGTCGACCGTCGATCGACACTGATATGTCTACAGTTGTTAACAGAGTTTTTGCAACAATTCGTCCGCTACTTTGCAAACATCTTTTATACCCGCGTACCTAGTACCATTCGAAGTCCAAACTGTTAATGAATTCGACGATTTTTTGCAACAATTCGTCCGTTACTTTGCAACAATTCGTCCGCTACTTTGCAAACATCCTGTGTATTGAGAGAGAAAGTGACCAGCTGAGAGGAGATCTCGGTCTTCTGGATTATCTGACACAGTCCGAGTGACTGCTAGTGTGACAGTCTTGTTAACTCCAAGTCCTTGGAGACGTTTTGAGGTCAGAGGATTTTCCTTTGGGAATTCTTTCAGTTTCCAATGGATTTTCTTTGAAATCCTTTTTTTCTATGAATTCCAGCCTAGTTTGATCTCCGATGTCTTGTAGGGATGGAATTCATAGTGGTGACCAAAGAATAAACTGTTTATCGTGTTTATGTTAGCTTAGAAAATTGTAGTAATTGGTGAAAAAGAAAAAGCAAGAGGAGGAGGAGAAGAAGAAGAAGAAGAAGAAGAAGAAGAAGAAGAAGAAGAAGAAGAAGAAGAAGAAGAAGAAAAAGAAGTAGAAGAAGAAGAAAAAGAGGAGAAGGATAAGTCGAGTTGAAGGCCTCTAAAGCTTCTTAGATGAGTACACTGTACCAACGCTCTCAAGGTAGGTCAGAGGATTTTCCTTTGGGAATTCTTTCAGTTTCCAATGGATTTTCTTTGAAATCCTTTTTTTCTATGAATTCCAGCCTAGTTTGATGTCCGATGTCTTGTAGGAATGGAATTCATAGTGGTGACCAAAGAATAAACTGTTTATCGTGTTTATGTTAGAAAATTGTTTCAATTCACGCAAGTCAAAGATGGTAATTGGTGAAAAAGCAAGAGGAGGAGGAGATGAAAAAGAAGAAGAAGAAAAAGAAGTGGAAGAAGAAGAAAAAGAGGAGAAGGATAAGTTGAGTTGAAGGCCTCTAAAGCTTCTTAGATGAGTAACCTGTACCAACGCTCTCAAGATATTTTATGGTCGATAATTTCAGGCCATAAAATCGTGTTAGAGAACAACAGACAATATTGAGTAATATCTGCCACATCCAGGCATCGAACTTGTACATCTCGCAACTTAAACTGCAGTTCATGACTCTTTCATAGAGACTATTAGTATAACTAGCTTGCAGTTTTTCAAAGGGTTCAATCTGTTTCGAAAGCTCAACACCTAAGGAGTCCTGTACATTGGAATTTCCTCCAGCCTTGTTAGCTTGGAGGTTAGCGCGTCTGCCTTGTAAGCGCTAGGTCGCGGGTTCGATTCCCACCTGGGGGCGGATTTTAACCTAAACAGATAAGGTTTTTGTTCTCGGAATGGCTGGCTTTCTCCTATCCTGTCTTCCTTGTCTCTTCGATTTCGGGACGATAAGAACTTGATTGTAGAAAAAATCTGGTGTGAACATCACACGACTTTCCTCATCCTATTGATTGATGCTTATTTTGGGTGTTCTTGTTCTTATAGCCGCAATTTATTTATGGTTGCGCCTTCTAGAAGGTAGCGTTATATTTCTTCAATTTTGTGTTGCCACTTTGAACCACTTCGTCTTGAACCTGTCTCTTGATTACCCCGAATGTTGATATGTTGGCCCATCAAGCTATATCGCTAGTAAGGTATTGAAAAAGTCGTAAAATTAGACTTGGGATTACGAATCTGGTACTTTTCCTCTGTTTTGTGGAAGCGGCCTCAAAACGGATCAGATGTTTTGGTCCACTTGACTGAAAATGGGTAGGTAACTATGTAAATGTAAATTTACATAGTTTACATTTACAGGTAACTATTATTCTTATCATCCCTGATTTGGTATTGCAAACAAATTTTATGGTTAGCTGCCTCACTAAAGACCTTAGCAGTTATTAGAAGGTGCCCAGATATCGTTTCTGTGCGTTCAAGGAGTTTTAAACCCCATAATCCTTCCAAAGCCATGAAATAGGTTTCATCTAACCTGTCCGGGTACCAGTTTGTGGTTATATCTTGAATATTGTTATGTTCTATCTAATCTACGTAGGTAATGGATACTTATAACAGAGATCAAGAGGGTCATTTAAAATATTTTTGCGTACGTGAGGGTTAGGGCTGTGGTTATACTAAATTATATGGTTAATCCAGATGGTCTTATTAATAGTCTTATGATATTATACCTACGCAAGTACGCATCTTTGTGCATGATAAGCATCTCCAGAGAAATTCGGAGAGAGAAACATGTCTTTTCTGTAATTTCTAGAAATTCTATAAAACTACTATCCTCAAGTATCTATAATTGTAGAAAAAATCTGGTGTGAACATCACACGACTTTCCTCATCCTATTGATTGATGCTTATTTTGGGTGTTCTTGTTCTTATAGCCGAACTTTTACAATATCTCTAACCGTTTAGTCGGTATAGCTGAAAACCGCCAAAAAACGGTCGAAATCTGTCCAAAAGCGGTCAAAATACCGCCAAGCGCAGCAACCATCTCAACCAAACGTTTTGTGTTGCATCCTTGTCACATTTGTGAACTACATACCAAATTTCAAGTCTCTAGCTCATACCATTCCCGAGATATTGTTAAATTACACAGAAAACCGCCAAAAAGCGGTAAAATGCCGCCAACCGTAGCACCGGTCTTAACCAAAAGTTTCGTGTCGCATCCTTGTCACATATGACATCTACATACCAAATTTCAAGTCTCTAGCTCTTACCGTTCTCGAGATATCTTGTTTACAGACAGACAGACACACACACGGACCAATGGCTGAAACTTCGTATTTAGGCTCTAGGGACCTCAAAACGTGTTTCGTCACTAAAATCTGACCATCGAAATTTTGACCCGATTACATTACTTTCCTTCCTATAGGATAAGGAAAGTAAAAAAGTACAAAGTAAATAGTTTGCAGCCTAGCCTAGTTAGCTTGGAGGTCGCCCCTGGCTTTTTTTCATTTTTAAAAAAAAAAAAAAAAAAAAATGTGTATCACCAAAAACCTGATTGTTGTAGGTCACGTGGTTAGAACACGTGATGAAGCGAATTAAAGAATTTGATTTGATCACAATCAAATTGATCCTGGAGCGATCTAATCATAGTACATAGACATTAAGACATTACCAATTAAATCATAGACATAGAGGTTTATTATCGGCCATTCAGCCTGAAGACGTAGTTTTATTTCGAAACGATGTGCCTATGACTTGTAGTAAGTAATAGCTACATATTGCCCATGTGTCTTTGTACATTCAAGCGAATTAAAGAATTTGATTTGATCACAATCAAATTGATCCTGGAGCGATCTAATCATAGTACATAGACATTACCAATTAAATCATAGACACAGAGTTTTATTATCGGCCATTCAGCCTGAAGACGTAGTTTTATTTCGAAACGATGTACCTATGACTTGCAGTAAGTAATAGCTACATATTGCCCATGTGTCTTTGTAGATGGTTAGATCCAAAAAAAAAAAAAAAAAAAAAAAAAAAAAAAAATCCAGACAGTTTGCATTTATTTGCATTTACATTCCTTCATTCTGACAGTCTTTTCTGAATGTGTCAGAAATATTCCTAAAGGTTTTCGGTACATCAGCTAAAAGCTCAATGGTAATGTTTTCAACCGTCTTTGGTTGTTCTAGTTGGCTCTATTTCCAAAGAAATTACATCCACCTATTGCTGATACAAAAGTTTTGGAGCCAGCCTAGTTAGCTTAGTTGGTAGTGCGTCTGCCTTGTAAGCGCTAGGCTGCGGGTTCGATTTTCGCCCGGGGCGGATTTTATCCTGATGGGATAATGTTCGTTCTCGGAACGGCTGACTTTCTCCTATCCTGTCTTCCTTCTCTCTTCGATTTTGGGACGATAAGACCATAGCAGTTACAGTTCCCTCTGTCAAACCTCTTAAAAAAAAAAAGTTTTGCCAATCTGTACCGATACTACCGATTTGTTTTGCACGTGATTGTAGAAGTGTGGATTCTATAAGTTTGCATACTGTGGCTGATAGCTATTTGCAAAGAAGGGGTAAAAAATTCTGCTGGTGTTTGAATCTGCTCAAACTTGACACAAATTCGCCAGTCTTTACCTATCTATAGTTATAATAGCCATGTACCTAGCTCGATCTCAAACATCATCAGCTGTGATTAAAACTTCTTACATATCGTCGCTTATAAAACAAGACAGCCTATTGTAGATTTATTCGACAGTAAGATATTAGTGCTTTATATAGACTGTCAAATTAGGACAGTTTATACTTAATTGCACCAGACCTATGGTGTTTGGACAATAGGCAACAATATTTCATGGAACTTCAAGTCCTCTATCAAGACAAAGTTAATCAGTCCTTTGGTAATTTATTTGTTCCATAATACAATTTTATTACAATGGCTTAGAACATTAAAACATATACAAAAATCAAGATGTTTATTCGTTTTTTTTCCTCCTTTTTTATAGGATTCCGACAAAATTCTTAAAAAAGGCCCTATATTTTCTTCTGTTTTCACTTATGCCACATTCATTTAAGTGAAAAATGGCTTTGGCGTCGACAAAAGGTGACAATATTTCATGGAACTTCACAAAGTCCTCCATCAAGATTGTTGTTTTCTTTTTAATTTTTTGCGATTCTGACGAAATTCTTTAAAAAAGGAGCTACTTTTTAATTATGTATTGTACAATGTTAAACCCATAAAATACACGAGACCTTGTTTAGACTGCTGGGGTAAAGGGACTTTTTAGTCTCATTCGAGCAGGATAAACAAGGTATATTCTATTCTATTCTACTTTTTTTGCCACATTCATTTAAGGAAGAAATCGGTTAAATCACGAAATACCCATTTTTTCTCCTGAAAAATCTACAAAATGGTCGTTGGTGTTATGTTGTGCGTTTTTATTAATTTAATTTTAATGAGAAAAGAAAGAAACGACGTGCTCAGAGGAATCAAAAATCAAGAAGTGAATTTTATTTATTTTTCTAGAGGTTATGTTTACAAAATGTACTGGAGTATAAAAATACTGGATAACTATTACAACAGTTGGGCGCTATTGTTTTCTAAGCAATGATATCTAATGCCATAACTCTGCAGGTTAGTTAGGTTACCCTTACTAGACTGCTAAGATTAGCCAGCGGCTATAGGCTATAAGCACGTTGAATGCACCAAGTACTGACAGATCAGTTAAGTAACATTGTGCAGGGATGATGTCTGGGCGGTTTGATGATCTGTGTTTGATGATTTGTAGTTATGACATCTCCACTAACTTTGTAGTGGATGTGACCAAATTCTCTGTTTCTCTAACACGCGATGTGGGGTTTCCTAGAAAGTGTTGGTTTTTCTCACGGATCAACCCCGCCGGGTATCGAACAGAGGTCTCTCGGGTGAAAGGCAAGTGCAATAACCACTACATGGACGCTATAACACTTCAAGAGTTAACTTTTTTAACTTAATAAATAAAAAACAATCATTATTTATAGGTACCCATTTATAATGACTAGGTACCTAGGTAGCTACTTATCATAATCATAAAAAATCCTGACCAATAACTTTTCCACTAATAACTTTTCTCTCCCTCAAACCTTGAATTTTGCGCAAAAAAAGCTCTCGGTAGAAGCAGAGTAATTATGCATGAAATAAATTCTAACCTTTTTTTTTCTGCTTATCACGGGTCTTCTAAAGATGATAAGAAGTTTTCAAGGAAATCTACCTACCTACCTTCCTACTGGTCATGGATTTTTTTCTGCACTTAAACTGCATATTAAGTACTATACTTAATCGGAAATAAGTTCCCATCTAAGTCAATTAGTAGGAAATTAGTTTGGGTAAGGTAGATATCGTCCTAAAAAATAGAGTACCTAATTAAGATGTCGATTGAAATTTTTACATAAGAAAAAGAATTAATTGAACAGTTTTAATCAAGAAGGACGCAAAAACGAAAGTTCAGTTTTAAGACTTTGTAAAACTGTAAAGTTTTTGATTTCCATTGAAAAGTAATAGGAGAATTTTAGAAAACCCCATGATGTATCATGAATAGGGATAATTGAGACACTGCTTCGAGACAACATTCCGCTTTAGAAAAGTCATTTTGCCCAAAAAGGGCGTAAACAGCGTTAAAGGCTTCTTCCATAAAAGCTCTTGTTTGAACTTGATCTTTACAAATGGCCTTCCTCTGGATCAATTATTTTGTGTCTCCATTAGGATTCGAACCACAGTACCCACGGCTATGTATTAGTCCAATGCTTCAGCAAGTGCATGCCACTACTAGGGCTAGAAATGGTCCCGTAATGCAAAATTAGTAGTAAGAAGGCCTATGTAGATTCTTTCACCAATTTTTACCTCACCTTAAAGGATACCCATTAAACTACATTATTCATATTAATTAATAAGCAGGTATCTAC
>NW_007378923.1:74909-77591 GCF_000475195.1 Diaphorina citri | reverse complement strand
TGAAGGCTCTGTGTTAAGTTACCACATCATTTTCCACACGCCAAGAAAGGCCGAGAATGGCCTATCTCAGCCCAGTACCTACATAAACACACCGTTTACATAAAAAAAAATCATTTATGAAAAAAATACACACACCTACCTACAAGGGCTCAAGGAAAAATACGCCTATTTTTTCCATCTGGCAACACTGATTCACTGAAAACAGTGAAAAATAAAAAAGGTTCTAAACAAAATTTTCATGAAAAGTATTTTTCCTGTTTTATCTCTTGTGAAATTGTGAGTTTTTATAGTTCTTTATAATTAAATTAAATTAAGTATCAATCCCATCTTATCAGAAGAAATCAGCAGTTCTTTTCTACACGAACATCTTGTAAAATCCTGTATTTCATCAATGGCAGACGATATATTAAATGAAGTTGTGTCTCCAGAAGACTTGACGGTAATTTTCTTCCTTCTTTTTACTGATTGCGCAATACGTAGTAGTCATATGTTTTTCTTGTGGAATCCGAACAACAATTTTCCTCTGCTGAAGACATTTACCTAATTGTAGTCCAGGATTCTACAAGGGAATTGGAATCTGGAGTTATCTGGAATATGGATAACTCAGTTCAGATTACACCAGATGTTTTATCAGTAGATGGATGAATAAATTAATGTCTTTTGCCAAACCCAATATTAAATTATTGGATATCATTATTTTGAACGGGTTCGTTAGGGTATCCCTGTATATGTATAAATAATGGTTAGCTTTAGATTTGAATCAACCGGAGTTAAGATATCAAATTCTTCAATGGAAACCTAAACCAAGATTTCTGATCCTCCTACAGGTGCACATTTTGAATCAAAGTTAAAATACATGGAAATTCAAGTAGATCTTTCCCCTAGGGATCTGGGTGCCCTCATATTTCACACTGTATTCCTTATGGAGGCCTTTGTTGGGTCTTTTGTTGAACGAAATGTGACATTGATCATTTCTGGTTCCAAATCTTTTCAGCTATGCCATTCACGAGTATTGTATTAATATTTTGCGACTGATCTGGTGAGGTTGGCTTATTTTTTGTCTCTTTAGTACGTATCTGGGAAGTATAGTTCTATAAAGTTTTATTTATGAGGTTGAGAATGTGGGATTCATTACTTTATTCTCTTTTTACAATGAGTTTTTAGTGCTGAAAATGTTGAAATCCTACGTCCAGGAACATTTAGGTCTTTTATTAGTTTTCAAAATAAATTGCTTACCTATTTTGGGTCCTAACTTTTATCTATTTTGCTTGTCCATGTCCAAAATTTAGGTAAATACCTACCTATCGGACTACCTACTTCCCCATTTTCCCTAGGTTCCTCTTCCAAATCATGAGAACCAGAGAGAAGACAATAACCTGCTTTTACAACTCACTTATAAAAGCAATTAATTACCGGAATTATAACGAAATTATATTGACAACAATAACGAAAAGAAAAATAAAGGTCAAACAATGTCTTTCAAAAAAATCTTGAAAACCAATGTCAACCATTCTTCTTTGGGTTATTCAGAAGTATTCCTTTTTGGTGCGTTTCCCTTGTCCTCGATGCAATAGTGTTGTGTGTGTGAATTCTACAGGAAATTTCTTGGCATTTAAGTTTCTTTCCAAACACAATGAAATGCATTTAAAAATATTTTTCAACAAAAAAGGTTTTTTTTTCGGAGTAATTTATGGTTGTCCTTTATCTTTTCTTCTTTTTTATGTAAGGTAGTAGGAATTTTTCTGATTCCTCTAGCTATCTTAATTATACAGGATGTCCTTGTCGAGAGAAGGAGGGGATGAGGTGATAAATTATAATAATTGTCTCGGCTGTTCTTCTGGAATATCCTGTCCGGAGGACCAGAAAATAAATATCCGGCCCGAAGGACCACTTACTCTTTACCCTGGCAAGTTGTCAGATTTATCTAATGATATTTTAATCCAAATCAGTTAAGTATTCCCTCCATTGACTGTCACACCCTGTATTTTTTCCTCAGTAATGTCATAATCACGTTTCCACCCTGTAAATGATTATATGTTTTTTTACTCCTTAATACCTGATATCCTCTGGTGCTCTCTCTCTCTCTCTCTCTTCTCTCTATCGTCATCCTTGTCTTGATTATTATGACCAGCAAGCAGGCAAACCTCTTTGTTGTACCAGAGAGAGAGAGAGGGAGAGAGAGAGAGAGAGAGAGAGAGAGAGAGACGAGGCAGTTACCTCTCTCTCTCTCACTTATAACTCAATCTTCGTATTCCTCCAGCTCTTCTGTTTTAGTACTTCCACGTTCTGGTACTCCGCGGTAACTTGAACTCGTCTTGTAAGTCACGGACTCGGGGTTCGATCCTCTACCATCAATATGGTCAATTCTTTTCACTTTGGAGACTGATTCGATATGGAGTTGTCCAATTCCATTTCTACTTTGAGAGTATGTATTGTGGGCATTTAAGTGTTAACTTCCACAAATTGGTTCTTTTTAATGTACCAATTTTGATCCAGGACGAGCCGTTTTTCAATTCTAGCATTTTAGGATACCAATCCACGTTCACCCATAGGACTTGGAGGCTTTTGACACAAGTTCAAAATGTCTTGGGAGAGTTTTTTGAGGCGTACATTTCTTTTCAGTGTTTGAATTCTAAACTTAAAAAAAAAAAAAAAAAAAAAAACCCCAAATGAAAAATGAAG
>NW_007378923.1:26389-74817 GCF_000475195.1 Diaphorina citri | reverse complement strand
GGTCTGTGTCGTAGCATGCCCATCCCGTAGTATGCCTCTCATCAGATGGGCGAGAAGAGACACAATACTTCCCATTAATATAATTAATTACTTAATATTACAATTGAAAGGTGAAATTGAAAGTTGCATCAACGAGATACAGCCTGATTTCCTCGAATTTGTCATCGAAAATTTTGTCAAAAGGAAACGAGTGTACCATCAAAGTAGTCTGATTATTGTTCTATACAAAATTTTAGAATGTTTACTTCTCAAATCATCTAAGAAGTCCATTTTATTCCACGGAGATTACAATCAAATCTTGCGTTCTTATTGGGACACCCTTTATAATGGATAAGGAAAGAAGATCAAGAGAAACAATTTTTCGTTCCTATAGATTCTTACAATAGTACAAATGCTTTTTAAAAAGCAAAAACTTTAAATAAAATTGCTTCAATAGAGGAAAAAGTTACAAAACGTGTAATTTAAATAATGTCTAAGTAGGTACTAATAAAAAAATGTTTTAGGCACTTTATGTATTTTTCTTCTACTACAAGTAAGAGGAAAGGCTGGCATTTTACCAAACTGTATTTCAACTATTTTCATCATATTTACAGAGAGAAACGGAGCTATTACGTGACAACATAATATTGACTGTTTTATAATAAAACATTTAGATCATGAGAGAGAGCTTTCAAACGTTGTGTTTCATACTCCATGGCTTTAGATTTTAGATGATAAAAAAATGTTTTAGGCACTTTATGTATTTTTCTTCTACTACAAGTAAGAGGAAAGGCTGGCATTTTACCAAACTGTATTTCAACTCTTTTCATCATATTTACAGAGAGAAACGGAGCTATTACGTGACAACATAATATTGACTGTTTTAAAATAAAACATTTACTTAGATCATGAGAGAGAGATTTCAAACGTTGTGTTTCATACTCCATGGCTTTAGATGGAAGAAATCAGCATACACAAGTTTCCCTAAAGTTTTAAACTGTGAGTAATGTTAAACTCTTATATATACCGTACCTACAGTGAAGACTGTTGATTTAGATTTAGAAGGAGAGAAAAAAAAAAAAAAAAAAAAAATAACCCCCACCAAAGAAAAAAGTTTTTTTTTTAATTTAAAAGGGAAAAAAAAAAAAAAAAAAAAAAAAAAAAAAACTTGTAAAACATATTCGGTAGGTATATAGCTAAGTTTACCTAATTCCTAAAAGATTTTATTTACATATTTATGTGCAAATCATTTTAATATTTTATTGATTAATTAAGTGTATATTACACCATACAATATTTAACTCTTTACATCCATGTATTTCATACAAATGTATACACAATTTTACTCTACAAGATATAAGACTTAAACAATTTATTCAGTCTTTCACATTTTTTGAAACTAAAATAACGAAGAAGAGAATGTAAAGTAGACATCATAAATGATGATAGGCCGTTGGTCCTCATTTTTTCTGCTCTATGACTTTGAAACATGACCCAAGTAAGCGCAACTGATCTATTTAAATCCCCTAATTTCTCTCAGTCACTATGTACATACAGGTCATTGCATGAACTACAAGTATGTATGGAATCATGTACCTAGCTACTAACTAATCACCGGGCTATTGTATGAATCGTGTATAGAGGTGATTACAGTTGATTTATCTTGCCATGACTCAGCATGGCTCTTATTCATAAATAGGACATTAGTAGATTTCTTACCTTGATTCAAGTACAATACGTACCTACATTCAAATGAAAGAGGAAGTATGTCATCAGATAGAGAGATCTATGACTTGAAATATGAGGTACTTCTCAAATCAAGCAAGAGGAGAAATGTTCATTGTAGCAGCAAGAACCCAATACATGTGGGAGTGTTTCCTTCTCTCTGAAGCATCTGCGACAGAGGTTAGAGTTGTTGCTGGATAGAGAGATCTATGACTTGAAATATGAGGTACTTCTCAAATCAAGCAAGAGGAGAAAATTGAGAATAGGCAGAAATCATGAAGCCAGCGTTGAAAGCACGTTGAATACATAAGGTCCCAATGGATCACTAAGGTTAAACAACGTCGCGTGCGATTGGTAAGTGCACCATTCACTTACGTAGGTACACCACGATCATAAGTAGTTGTTACTTATAGGAGCTGTATCTAAATAATTTGCGACTATAAAAACAAAACCCAAAATCAGCTCGCACCATGTTTGAACTAGGAAGGTAGGTAAGTAATTGTTATATCGTCGGATTTTTCCCGTGAAATATGTTAAACAACGTCGCGTGCGATTGGTAAGTGCACCATTCACTTACGTAGGTACACCACGATCATAAGTAGTTGTTACTTATAGGAGCTGCATCTAAATAATTTGCGACTATAAAAACAAAACCCAAAATCAGCTCGCACCATGTTTGAACTAGGAAGGTAGGTATGTAGGTAATTGTTATATCGTCGGATTTTTCCCGTGAAATATATAAAAATATTAGTCACTTTTTCCAACACTGAATTCGTAGGTATGTACCTAGTGAAAAGCTGAAATTTCTGCACTCAGGTCAAGTGACGTTTAACCGTTTAATTATAACAATACCAGAACGAGGTTGAGCACAATTGAATTATTATTTCCAAATGAAATATTCAAGAGAGGCGGGGCTGCGGTACCATTTCCTCAATCTGTGCACTATTTTTTTTTTCCTCTCCATTTAATCCACTGTGTGGTCTGACATGTACTATGAAATGAAATTACATTTTATTCATGATAGAGACCCACCCTATCTTTTGATCAAAAATCTCGATTGTGTCTAAATTTCTAAAATGGTACATAAATTCCAGAAAAGCTATCAGACGCCTAAGTCCCTAAGTCAGGGAGTTTCAATTCAGGATTCCGGGTTCGATTCTCAAATAGAAAGTAAAAAGAAATCCTCTGTAGCCAAGCAGCTCATGTGCTTACATTTGTATATGCACATGTATGTATTATACCTATATATTAATCAATTCAGGATTCCGGGTTCGATTCTCAAATAGAAAGTAAAAAGAAATCCTCTGTAGCCAAGCAGCTCATGTGCTTACATTTGTATAAGCACATGTATGTATTATACCTATTTATTATTTTTATGCTTGACTTAGTTTCGCTTGATACGAAATTTATTTTAATTTTTTCAACAAAAAGTTATAACCATAAACGACCTTGAATTAAGCTTAAAGCTATTAACCGAGTTGGAGCTCCTTCTCAATGGACCACTTTGCGTTGGTGCATGGTGCCTTCTAGTCTTTTTGAGGCCTCGTATGTAATGTCGGACCTACTTACAGCATTTGGAGCATTGCAAGGTACCTATATACCTAAATATACGCGTACATATTATGTAAATAAATACATCAAGATTTCTTCGGTACAAATTTGTTGATAACAAAATGCTAGAGACCGTCTTACAATCCAGACCTTTTCAGTCAGAGTCAAGTGTGCAGCCGGGCCCAGCTTATATAATATGCAGTAATGCAGTCATACCAGTAAGGTATGGTTGATAACAAAATGCTAGAGACCGTCTTACAATCCAGACCTTCTCAGTCAGAGTCAAGTGTGCAGCCGGGCCCAGCTTATATAATATACCAGTAAGGTATACCATTTACTCCTTAGATTTAGAAACCACACATGTTTTGATTAATTTCATTAATGTGCTACTAACATGGCTGTATAGAAGGCATGTTGGGAGATAATGAAATACTATTTGGCTGTTTGCTGCTGAGCATAGGTAGAATATTAAGGTTAGAATCAGTCAGCACAAATTACATAATATAGGGAACCCAGGGGTGACTTTTCTTGGGTTTTGCAATAACATTTAATTTTCAGACACAATAAGAAGTATTTGGACAGAACTGTTCCTCCCTGGAAACCCTTAATTTAACTCTAAACGTCTCTAAAAGGAGACATAAGTCATGCTCTTGAAAAAAAAGAACCCCTGTATGAATCGAACCCGAGGCCTAGTGCTTACTAGCCATTATTATGTTTATCTATTATTATTGGTTAAAGAGAGTTTAACACCATAGGTGGAACCCCTGTATGAATCGAACCCGAGGCCTAGTGCTTACTAGCCATTATTATGTTTATCTATTATTATTGGTTAAAGAGAGTTTAACAGTGGCGTAGCGTGGTCTAAATTCAAGTGTAAGGCGTGTAGGGTACTAATTTCCATCATCCATGCTCTTCATGGATTGGCATAGACAAGTATAACTAGGTACCTACCTACCTTCCCAGTTCCACACTCGCCTTAGTATGCCTGATAATCCTGACTAGGAAAATTGTTCAACTATAAAAAAATAAAAAAAAAAAATAAAAAAAAAAAAATGTGTACTTTAAATACCCATAAACTTTGCATGGAACGCACGGTTTAGGAGTTATAAGCAAAGCTCTATGTGCGATCCATATTTTATAAGTCACATTAGCTACTATTTCAGATAAATAGGGCAGTTTTGTAATCTATGTTCTTTTTTTTTTCTTTTCTTGTATTTTTGCATTCCTTTCAATTCACAATTTAAAAACTCGAGTACAGGAAGCTGAATGAGATCTTAGCATACAGCATTGTGCTAGACTAATTTGCATTGCAATATTATAAATATTATTTTGTAGAGAGCTTTATGCACGCTTCTCATACGGATATGAACTGCTCATCTTTTTGGTGGCTCTACCGATGAATCAAAAACATCTGAAGAACCAACACGTCCGAGTGTACAAGGGGAGTATTGACTGTATGCTTCAGGTAAGATTTTCCAATCTTCTTTCAAAAAGTGGGTAAGTCTGGTGAGCCCTGGGATTATTGTGATAGAAAATTTATTATGAGCAGTATAGGTACTCCTCTAATATTGTTGTTGTTATTATTATACCTTTTTGTTACGAATTTTTGTTGCAGACCATCAAACATGAGGGTTTTATGGCCTTGTACAAAGGGTTCATACCCACCTGGGTAAGAATGGGGCCATGGAATATTATATTCTTCATAACATATGAACAACTGAAGAAGCATTTCTAAAGTGAAATATTCTCACATGGAAAACGTTGCATTTATTGAAACCCATTTACTCCTTAGATTTAGAAACCACACATGTTTTGATTAATTTCATTAATGTGCTACTAACATGGCTGTATAGAAGGCATGTTGGTAGATAATGAAATACTATTTGGCTGTTTGCTGCTGAGCATAGGTAGAATATTAGGGTGGACTGCTTGTTGGGAAAATAATGAACACTTGCCTATTTGCAGATACATACTCGGAATACATTTATAATTATTCATTTCAATAATTACTGTGTACAAAATGACTTAGTATCAGACAAAAGGAAACTGACATTCCGATTTTTGATCCATTTCACAGGTCTACAAAACAAATCAAGGGTGGACTGCTTGTTGGGAAAATAATGAACACTTGCCTATTTGCAGATACATACTCGGAATACATTTATAATTATTCATTTCAATAAAATTACTGTGTACAAAATGACTTGGTATCAGACAAAAGGAAACTGACATTCCGGTTTTTGATCAATTTCACAGGTCTACAAAACAAATCAAACTGTGAGTTTCAAGCCAATTTTTACTCTCTGTTTGTTATTTTTTTTATGGTTCTGAATTTATAGATGACCACTGTTTTTTACATGGATAGGTTTGGATGACACAGCTTGATCTATTCTGTAAACTTTTGTTATTGTTAGGAATCATTCCATTCATTAAGTACCTATTTACTTAATTATGTGTGCTTTAATCGACATCATTATCATTAGTTTTTAATATTAATCCACTACCTATGTTTAATATGTTTCCCAGAGGCATCAAACATGCCTTTCCAGTGCTGATCTTAGCTGATTGACATGATTGTGTGACATTTTAGCCTTTTAAAGTACTTACTCATTCTGTTGGTCATCAACACACTATGGTGAGGAAACCCAAGAACTTGATGTCCTGCAGGAATACATTAAAGCCTTGGGAAATGCTGCCTAATTTGTTATTTATTTTTTATAATAAATGTTTATAAAAAGGAAAAAAAAAACTTGTTTTTCTTCAATCATAGTTCATACTATAAATTTACAGATATTAACTGAGATTAACATGTGCTCCCCCTATGGTGTAAAATTGTAGTACTATTGATCAATAATATAATCAACATACTGATGAGCAATCAATATACAGGGCATTTCAGAAAAGTGTGTGAATATTTAAATATTTTACTAGACTTACAAAAATCTGGTTAAAATATTTGCTCTCTTTTCTGAGACACCCTTGAGGGCCAAGTCCTCAAATCTAATATGTAGATTTCAGGATTTGGTCAACCTTGGTTTTAACTTTAACAGAAATAAAATGATAAAAAAAATCAGCCACTAGTTTTTCATGCATGACCAAGCCCTTGACTGCACCCTTGAGGGCCAAGTCCTCAAATCTAATATGTAGATTTCAGGATTTGGTCAACCTTGGTTTTAACTTTAACAGAAATAAAATGATGAAAAAAAATCAGCCACTAGTTTTTCATGCATGACCAAGCCCTTGACTGATAAACACTTTGGCCTTGAATCACAGAAATAATATTGGTGGTTTGAGTCAGAATATTAAATTTCATGTGACTCATGAAAACTAACACCCATGCACCTACTGGGTTTTCTTGTATACTTATATTTTATACATTTCTAGGAAATCCCACATTTCTAGGAAAATGACATAATGATCAATTCCTTTGCATTAGTAAACAACAACAACACAGAAATAATATTGGTGGTTTGAGTCAGAATATTAAATTTCATGTGACTCATGAAAACTAACACCCATGCACCTACTGGGTTTTCTTATTTACTTGTATACTTATATTTTATACAGGGATCAGCTCAACCAGGGAGGAACAACCCTGTTGGTCCCAGGACAGTTATTGGGATTGGATAACCCCCTCATTCTTGATTGAACTGTACATTCACCTATTTAAAAATAAATTTTTAGGAAAGCTTTACTGCCAAAGGAATATCCTAAAAATATCCTCAAGGTAATAAAGTCCAAGAACTCATCCCATCCAGAATACCTTCTGCAGGAAAAAAAGATATAACTGAAGTGTATCATATTTTGTGGACTAGTAAAAAAAAATAATAATAATAGAAAGTAAAAAGAACAAAATAAAATAAGAAACAGTGTTTAAAGTCAATATTTAAGGGTATTTGAGTGAAATTTCGAGTGTATGGCCGCCATACACGCCTTATATGGACGCTACGCCACTGGAGTTTAACACCATAGGTGATATCGTCCTAGAATTGTGCTTTGTGCGGACTCTTCTTTGTGAGAAAATTCCCTCTAAGGCGGGAATCGAACCCGCAATCTAAAGGTAATGTGCTATCAAGAGTTGTCCTATGTTTCCCCTTCAAAAAGATGAAGATATGCAAAATGTAAGTGTACGACTATTTTATGAAAAATACGACATTTTCAACAGTTTGGTACGACAATTGCAAGTCTCGAGCGTAACAACACTGCTATAACTTCATGTGTTTGACGTGATCTATTTTTCTATTTAGAAACAGTGATGATTTTAAAATAAAATGAATCTGTATTAATTAAATATGAGTGACACAAACTAGAAGAAACATTAACAATCTACATACCCCAAGATTTTACTTGGTAGCACAAATTTACCATTACTGATTACTAAGAATCAAAATTGTGAGCTAAGATTTGAAGGGAATAGGGAGAAACATTGTCTATCTTGATTTTCACAAACACAATGGAGTGACCCGATTATAAATGTGAAAAGTAATAATCTGATAAAATGAAGAGTAAATAAAAAGAAATTTAAATTTACAACAGATTATGATTAGATGGATAAAGAGGCAATGGACATTTTAATGATCCATTTCAAGCCTATAGATTCGCCCCGGGCGGGAATCGAACCCGCGGCCTAGCGCTTACAAGGCAGAGGCACTACCAACTAAGCTAACTAGGCTGGCGCACTTTTTCATTTTATCAATAAAATTTTCCATATTTTCAAAATTTAGCGCCTACAAAAACTGCAAAATAAAATACGCTTGCAACAGTGTTGTAACATTCGTATAATTATAGGCGTTTTTTATTTAGCTGATGACTTGCATTGGTTTGGTTTGAAAAGCAAATAAAAACACATTGTTGTAACATTCGTATAATTATAGGCGTTTTTTATTTAGCTGATGACTTGCATTGGTTTGGTTTGAAAAGCAAATAAAAACACATTAAAAATATTAAAATTGGGGTGAAGTTAATACCTGAGGCATTCTCTTCCACTTAACGCCATGCATTTGAGCATTTCGAATTTTTATAAAAAGAGGCTAAAAAACCTATTTTTTTTTTTCATAAAAAAATACGCTTTACTCGCTCTGTGTTCTGGTTTGACAACAGCGCCCACTTCGTTCGAAAACGAAAAATCCGAAAATCCAATCCAAACAAAAACAACACACACAAGACTATATAAAGAGGCTAAAAAACCTTTTTTTTTTTTCATAAAAAAAATACGCTTTACTCGCTCTATGTTCTGGTTTGACAACAGCGCCCACTTCGTTCGAAAACGAAAAATACGAAAATCCAATCCAAACAACAACAACAACAACAACACAGAGACACAAGTCTTTCAAAAACTTCATGTGTTTGACGTGATCTATTATTCATCACTCATTGTGGATTTTTGAGTTGGTAAGTTTTTCTCTTTAATTTTTATCCATTTTCATCGGTATTTCCTCAGCAGCTTTCCTTGAAAAATTTGAATTTCCTGGCTACTAATATTCTTCTCTTTTTTGTGTTACAGAACGAAAACTCTTAAAGAGGAGACATGAGTGATACCGAGTAAGTACAAATAGAAACCTTAGGCACGCATAAACCCACCGGTTTAATAGAAATATGAGTAATGAGCGGAACTAGAGGCCATCAATCATACTCAATATTAGTTCGAAAGTTCTCATGGGCAGACCTTTCTGTTGGTCTGATGGATTTCCAACATGTCCAAAATCCATGCAATGTACCTACTAGCCATGTATAGAAAATTTCTAGTCCATACACAGTGCTGATCTTAGCTGATTGACATGATTGTGTGACATTTTAGCCTTTTAAAGTACTTACTCATTCTGTTGGTCATCAACACCATATCACAGGAGTCTAGTAGGTTTGGGCCGCTTGGGTAATGTGAGTGGTCTTGTGAAGTTGCCCGCTTTTTGAGTCAATCCAAACATGTGAGCGGAACTAGAGGCCATCAATCATACTCAATATTAGTTCGAAAGTTCTCATGGGCAGACCTTTCTGTTGGTCTGATGGATTTCCAACAAGTCCAAAATCCAAGCAATGTACCTACTAGCCATGTATAGAAAATTTCTAGTCCATACACAGTGCTGATTGAGCGGAACTAGAGGCCATCAATCATACTCAATATTAGTTCGAAAGTTCTCATGGGCAGACCTTTCTGTTGGTCTGATGGATTTCC
This sequence comes from Diaphorina citri, assembly GCF_000475195.1. Lineage (NCBI taxonomy): Eukaryota > Metazoa > Arthropoda > Insecta > Hemiptera > Psyllidae > Diaphorina > Diaphorina citri. The sequence continues at coordinate 65,390 of NW_007378923.1, read as the reverse complement.
ATCATGTCCAAAATCCATGCAATGTACCTACTAGCCATGTATAGAAAATTTCTAGTCCATACACAGTACATGATTGTGTGACATTTTAGCCTTTAAAGTACTTACTCATTCTGTTGGTCATCAACACCATATCACAGGAGTCTAGTAGGCTTGGGTAATGTGAGTGGTCTTGTCAAGTTGTCCCCTTTTTGAGTCAATCCAAACATGGTCTTAAAAATAGAGTTTCAAACCCAAATGAATACATACCTATCTTAGTCATCTTGTCTGATTGTTATTACTTTGGTATTTTCAGGGACAATGAAGTTGTGTCTCCAGAAGACTTGACGGTAATTTTCTTCCTTCTTTTTACTGATTGCGCAATACGTAGTAGTCATATGTTTTTCTCGTGGAATCCGAACAACAATTTTCCTTATGAAAAAAATACACACACCTACCTACAAGGGCTCAAGGAAAAATACGCCTATTTTTTCCATCTGGCAACACTGATTCACTGAAAACCATGAAAAATAAAAAATTCTAAACAAAATTTTCATGAAAAGTATTTTTCCTGTTTTATCTCTTGTGAAATAGTGAGTTTTTATAGTTCTTTATAATTAAATTAAATTAAGTATCAATCCCATCTTGTCAGAAGAAATCAGCAGTTTTTTTCTACACGAACATCTAGTAAAATCCTGTATTTCATCAATGGCAGACGATATATTAAATGAAGTTGTGTCTCCAGAAGACTTGACGGTAATTTTCTTCCTTCTTTTTACTGATTGCGCAATACGTAGTAGTCATATGTTTTTCTTGTGGAATCCGAACAACAATTTTCCTCTGCTGAAGACATTTACCTAATTGTAGTCCAGGATTCTACAAGGGAATTGGAATCTGGAGTTATCTGGAATATGGATAACTCAGTTCAGATTACACCAGAAAAATATGACTACTGTCAACCTAAATGTTCATTAACAAAAAATATTTATCAGGAAATGAGCTGCAAGTCATATAAAAACACAGCAAGTGTGTTGAAGAAGTTCTAATGGCCCGGTAATTTTCTTCCTTCTTTTTACTGATTGCGCAATACGTAGTAGTCATATGTTTTTCTTGTGGAATCCGAACAACAATTTTCCTCTCTGCTGAAGACATTCACCTAATTGTAGTAAAGGATTCTACAAGGGAATTGGAATCTGGAGTTATCTGGAATATGGATAACTCAGTTCAGATTACACCAGAAAAATATGACTACTGTCAACCTAAATGTTCATTAACAATAAATATTTATCAGGAAATAAGCTGCAAGTCATATAAAAACACAGCAAGTGTGTTGAAGAAGTTCTAATGGCCACACAAGAGTTCATTTGGATTTTGAGTACCTATTCATTTCAAACTCTATGGCAGAGATATGAACAACCCCATTGATAGGTACAACAAAGAAAAAAAGTAATTAAAAACTGAATTTGATTTTCATTTACAGAGGTTTGAGAGGCTGTATCATGAGGAATTACACAATGGCAGTGTCTCGAGGATGACACAATTCAACTATTCCTTCTGTTTAGTCAGAAGTGAATTCTGTGCTGATATTAGAAAGGGAATTCTCTTGCTAGAAGAACTATTTAAAACAGAGACAGAAGATATTGATAGAAAAAGAGATTACCTATATTATCTAGCTATTGGTAATGCTAGAATAAAGGTGAGTTAGATGCAAATATGTAAGTTCCTATAACCCAATGAAAATATTGAAATGAGAAAACCAAACAAAAATAAAATTGCTTGTTATATTGATAAGTATTTTTGAATATAAAGATTATTTGAGGCCTGTAAAAGTCCAGTGACATAGGATCATCTCAAATCTACACACCCAGAAAAGTATACCCACAAATTCCTTGTTCTTGAATTACATATTATTCTGCTCTCAATTACTTTATTTGAAATGGCCCTTCTCTTGGGTAGATAGGAACAAATGATCTATGTGATTATTTTATCTGGATAGTAGATATCTGATGAACAAACCTCTGATTAGCCTAGCTTAGTTTTCTCTTGGGCACCTATGAAATGATTGTTGACCTCTGAGAGTCTGAGATAGTACGGAAATGGTGCCCAAGCATTCTTGGAGGTCATCTTTATTTATTTATTTATTTATTTGACATAAAAATCCTTAGTAACTAGGATAGTTTATGACAAAGGTAATTACTCTATTTACTAAGACCAGGGCCATATCCAGGATTTCATTGAGTGAGAGAGTACAAACAGTGATGTAAATTTTAGACTCTACCCCATACCTCTTGGAGGTCATCTAGGTATTATTTCAACATGAACTTGCAGGCCCAAATCTTAAAAATAGAAAATTATACACTTAATATTAATCTAAATTAATTCTTGTGTTATCCTCTACTTTATTTCAGGAATACACAAAATCTTTAAAGTATTGCAGAGCATTTCTTGCAATAGAATCTGAAAATTCCCAAGTTCAACATTTAGAATCCATTGTCAAGAAACGAATGGAAACTGAAGGTCTGAAAGGAATGGCCCTGGCAGGTGGTGCTGTTCTAGCCCAGGGGCAAGGGTAAAAACAGCCCTGACCGAGAGACCAAGACACTGATTAAACCAGCCTTTCCAAAAGTTTTGTTCAAGTGATGACAAACAGATAGGGACAAATGATCTATGTGATTATTATATCTGATAGTAGATATCTGATGAACAAACCCTAGTGCTTCCTGCACCCACTCTTAGGAGTTGTGTAAAGAATGGATTGGTTCATTTTCATCCAACCACTGTAACTTTCTGTTATTTTGTTTCAGGACTATGGTGAGTTCTAGCCCTGGGAGGACTGATAGGTCTTGGATTAGCTATGGCAAAAAAGTAATTTTACAACCATAAAGTTTTCAAAGTTCTTTGAATCACTGGTATATCATATTGTAATATAACTTTTACTTTTACAAAAGCACAAGCAAAAAATGCAACTGCAAATAATAATCTATACTTATTTTGACTGTAGTGGGTTAGAACTTAGATATGGATAACTCAGTTCAGATTACACCAGAAAAATATGACTACTGTCAACCTAAATGTTCATTAACAATAAATATTTATCAGGAAATGAGCTGCAAGTCATATAAAAACACAGCAAGTGTGTTGAAGAAGTTCTAATGGTGACACAAGAGTTCATTTGGATTTTGAGTACCTATTCATTTCAAACTCTATGGCAGAGATATGAACAACCCCATTGATAGGTACAACAAAGAAAAAAAGTAATTAAAAACTGAATTTGATTTTCATTTACAGAGGTTTAAAAACTCCTTTTTGGATTATTATAAGCTCCTTTTTGGGCAATTGAAAATTCTCCCCTTAAGTCATTGGTGAAATCACCTCTATATATTTACCAACCAAAAAAGGACAGTGAAATGTTAGGAACAAGCAAGGCTCTCCATAGGTTTGTTCAAGTGATGACAATCAGATAGGAACAAATGATCTATGTGATTATTTTATCTGGATAGTAGATATCTGATGAACAAACCTCTGATTAGCCTAGCTTAGTAAAATAAGACAGGAACTGAAAGTAGTTTTAAAAAAAAATCTTAAAACCTCTCCGAACACTCTAAGCCTAACCGCCCCTAAAAGGTAATCTGGTTTTAAAATTTGACCCTAAGTGTTGTCTCATGTTGACTTTATATAGTACAAGAAACAGCAATATAAACTGCATGTTAACATAAGGGTTTATGGACCAACAAAATATTCCAGTATGGATTTCAACATGAGATTGCTTTTAGTACCAAGTTAGTGTACATCATGATTTCATGATCAGGTACTTATTTCTTAGAAAGTGGACAACCTAGTTTGTTCTGAACCCTCCACAATGTTTTATCATGAGACCAATTCTAACCAAAATTTCAGGCTACACTATTTTATTCTTTAGAGACCGAACAGTACTTACATGTGGGCAATGTAGAGAGATTTTTACTGTCCGATTCTTTATTCCTATTATGTATCTCTTGTTGAAAAAATAACTTTTTTTTTTTGTGAAAGATCTTTAAAAAAATCACACAAATATTTAATAGTCCTTTTGTATCCAAACATGGATCTCCCTGCAGAGATTTTAAAATTACCAGACATGGCAAGCTTAAAAAACAAGTCATTTTTATTTTATTTTTTGTTTCTTATTTAATTTGACCAAGTTGAGAACCTTCACTCCACACGTTTTATATTGAGAAAGCTAAGCACATTTTTTCAACCATAATTAGGCAAGGGTACCTTCTAATTGTATTTATTTTGGTTCTTTGCAGGGGCAACAAAGAATCGGGCAGTAAATAGAAAAATACGGAACCTCCCAAAAAATCAACTTTCCCCAAGATCCCACTGTTTGTGCGCCTTGTTTTTTTACTATCGTCATTTTATTTTTAAAGAAGAGGAGGAATACTATAGTCAAAAAATATATACTTTCGCAAGGTAAATGCTTTATAATTTAATAAATAGCTGCGAGAGCAGGTTGAATACACAAGTTCCTGCCCACTGTTTGTGCGCCTTGTTTTTTTACTATCGTCATTTTATTTTTAAAGAAGAGGAGGAATACTATAGTCAAAAAATATATACTTTTGCAAGGTAAATGCTTTATAATTTAATAAATAGCTGCGAGAGCAGGTTGAATACACAAGTTCCTAACAAATCACTGAATTTAGGCAACGTTGAGTGATTTGTATGGTGCACAAGCTACCGTTTTAAATGTGCTACTGCCTTTTCCAGGGTAGTTCCGTGAGGTCGGAATAAAGGATTTGGTTGAAAAACTCCACCAAATTTATTCTAACCCGTGCGGGTCTAAATATCAAGACTGCTTCTACTCTGCTTTTGTCCAGTATGGTTAGTTACAATTACCCTGTTTCAAATAAGGTTTCTAATTAATTCCTTTTATTACACTTCTTTTCTCTACAATACTTAATACCTAATGTTAAATCTCCTTACACCTAACACTCGGAAGTATAAGATTGCTAGAACATTGGAAGTATAAGACTAACCATATTGGATCTACAATACTTAATACCTAATGTTAAATCTCCTTACACCTAACACTCGGAAGTATAAGATTGCTAGAACATTGGAAGTATAAGACTATTGGACCAAAGGACTCTAGAAGCAGTCTCATAATAATTCTCAGCACAACTTTTCAATTTCTCTCAAATTTCCACTTCCAAGGTATGAAAAATTGAAGAAGCTTGAATAACACACGAAGCGAAAGGTGCTGAGGTGCTGTATTTGGAGTTAAATAGTGACAGCAGAATGAGTACGTTGGGTCATTCAGAAAAGTTGCGCTTAGTGACTAGCGCTGAGCGCGAGAGTTGTTTCTATAGTAGTTGTCATCAACTTCTTCTTCTTTTTTTTCTTTTCATGGTGTGTAAAATGCAGGTGCAACTAGCGCTTCGTGTGTTAATAATCCCTTCCATAGTTGGGTCATTCAGAAAAGTTGCGCTTAGTGACTAGCGCTGAGCGCGAGAGTTGTTTCTATAGTAGTTGTCATCAACTTCTTCTTCTTCTTCTTCTTCTTTTTTTTTTCTTTTCATGGTGTGTAAAATGCAGGTGCAACTAGCGCTTCGTGTGTTAATAATCCCTTCCATGTTGTACCCACCAGCACGTGAAAGCCATGTTTATATGATGAGACTTTTAAGGTGCCTACCCATCTCCGTTTTGCGGTAGGTCTGCGACGAATTGGCATGTTTGTAATGCGCGCGCAGTACGAACATGTTTTTTTTTCGGCTTTCTAAGTGGCAGGGTTCTCCTTTAGCAACTCTTCCACCCAACCACTTTTCACAATATCAATGAATAGATTTGCCGTGGAATATTCGTTACATGGTGTCGAAATTAAATTTCAAGAAACACTCCGATTTACCACAGAGCTGCCTCTGTACGTAGATGCACATGCACAGGTACCAAAGATCGAAACGTGTCCTAGTCTCATTTACCAACTCATTTTTTGGACGAAAATTCTCACTCTCAAGTTAGACTGAAACAAACCAGGTGTTTGGAATTGATGCTTCAGTGTAACTTTTTTTTTTATCGTAAATATGGCCCTATATAATTGTTGTAACCATAAATAAGATCGCTCTATCGTTCTCTCTTTTCATTAAACATATATCTCCGTCAGGGGCTTTTTCAGGGAGAAATGCTAAGGTCCTTTTTTGGGTACGTTTTGGTCGGCATACTTTTCTTTCAGGGGTCAAATCGAGGTTTTGAGTTATTTCAGTTTTTGTGAACCATGTCAGCAAAGGCTTCGTAATTTTTCATGTATGTAGATATCAGTTGTGTCTGTTATCGCAGTATCCTCTTCATGAGAGCAACCAATTCGGTGCATGTCCATTGGTAATTCTTTCAATTTCAAATTTGTCAACTTCAAGTCGAATTTGTGTCTCATCTTTTCAGGTTGCTTCTAATTCGTCCCTTTTATGGCAATGTCTTGTGTTGTGTTGATAGTTCTGTTCAACATATTCGTTCACCTGGCATTCAAGAATCTCGTGGCAATGTTTTGGGAAAACCATTGTTTTCCTCCTTTGTTCTTGGATTTTTGCGCTTCTTGACGAGTTTATCAGTTTCTTCAGGTAACTAGCTTTGGTTCATTTTCACATCCTTTCCACAAGTTACCAACTTATAGTGTCCATCATACCCCAAATGGTTCCTAACTCCCCACCGTTCCCATTTTCCCCATTCCAGAGCCCCACATCCTCGTCCCTGGCTCCAGGGGATGTTACCATACAGTCCATACATCAGTAGTGTTTACACGAGACCAGACACTGGACTGCTTATTATAGGTATCTGGCGTCGTCCTAATCTATTCCAAACTAATCTTCTAGATCTAATCCAATATACTAAGCTAATGAAATTAAATCTAGCCTATCCTCTCCTGTCCTCACAGAAACCGTACGTGTGTGGAGAAGAGAACTGCACTAAGCGGTACACGGATCCGTCATCACTCCGCAAACACATCAAGACTGTGCATGGTGAGCATTGCTACGCCAACAAGAAGCATAAGGGCATGCCCTCCAAGGATAAAGATGGGCTGGGTGGAGCCTCGCCTAGTCGGAGTGACGATATGCCTCTGTCCGCCAAGACTGCCAGCGTGTCCAGCCCTAGTATCAAGTCAGAGGTGAGTGTTGACCTTGATCCTTTGAGTCCTTCTTCAAGGTCACTCCAGTTGGAGGACTAGAGAAAATTTGGACTTGATGCGTCTGTCAGGTCTACCTGATACCTAGAGAAAAGCCGGTCTTAGCACTTCAAAAGATCAAAATATGCATCATCATTCATCAACCAATATTCGCCAGTCTAGTTAGCTTAGTTGGTAGTGCCTCTGCCTTGTAAGCCCTAGGTCCAGGGTCCGATTACCGCCCGGGACAAACTTTATCCTGGACACCTGAACTTTGTTCCTGGAATCTCGGAAAGGCTGCCTTAGCTTGGTCTCATTCTCTCTTCGATGTCGGAACGATAAGACCTCAGTAATAATTGCAGTTCCCTCTATGAAACCTGCTCCCGAATAAAAATGAATGAAGTTCTAACCCATCACGCCCGTTTTCAGGAGACCTGGCACTCCCCCGACACGCACTCCCCAGCACACCAGGGCTCTTCTCCCCTGTCCGTGGCCCCCCACCATACACCCCATACATACGATGACGTCATCAGTGATAGCAACTTCTCGTCTGGTAGTGGGGCCATCCCATTACACGAAGTGGTAAAAAAATCAAAGGGGTAGGGAAAAAACATGCTGAGAAACTAACGTAAAGTTTTGTTTACTTTATCTAACTTGTTATACATATTAACTTTAAAAAATTAATTAACAAAACTTGTTATTCTTCAATTATTGAATATCTAAACACAAAATGCTGTTTAGGGGGGGGGGAATGCTGTTAGTTCACACCAAATACTGTTTAGGAAGACAAACAAATGCTGTTTAAGAACACAAAATGCTATTAGTGGACACAAAATGCTGTTTAATAAGACAAAAACAATGCTGTTAAAAGGACAAAAAGACGAATAATGTTAGATGCAAAGAAAAAAAAAAAAAAAAAAAAAAAAAAAACAAACAAAAAAAAAACAAATCAAGAACAGAAAACCCAAGACAAAAACAAAATGCGACAGTTTAAACGAGCAAGAATTCAAAGCTTACGCCCAGTCATAGAGAACTTGTGAAGAGAGGAAACACAACTGGTAACGTTGTTAACATTAACAGCACAATGCATTCAAATTATACTCGTAAAAAAAGCTGATGAAAAGTTTAGAAACAGCAATTAGAGCTCCATAAGTTTGTATTAGAAATTGAACCATGGGAAGTTACAAAAGTGTAAACGGACCTTGCAATATAAATCTCGATATCTTCAGGACTGATCATCGGGTAATTGGTGACATTATTCTCCTCGGGGGTTTTAGATATTTTAAAGTGACTTTGGATTGAGAGTGCTGAATGTCGACTCTCTGTGATGTCCAATTTGGAGGGAGTGGAAAGACAAGGAGGCAAGAGCGGAGAAGGAATTACATGGGAAACAATAGTCCAACTTTCGACAAACCTTAGTATTGTTACGATAATCTGGTAAGATGATGTATATGTTACCGGCAAACCGTATAACTATACAAAATTATATCCAGTTAAACTGTGTTTAGAGAGGGCCAGTAAAAACTTGTGTGCAGAAGTGTCTGAGTTTATTATTTTATTTAGACTAGAATGATTAAGAAAATGAGCATAGACAAAGACATAAAAAAGTTCATTTTATTGTTATACAATAACAAACTGTTACCTACTTTTGTTTTAATTGTTATCGTTTTGTATAATTAATTAGATATAAAATTATTGATTTCATTAAATAAATTACAAATTATAGTAACAATTTAGTCAGGTGGCCAAACACCTATATTTACATCTACCTACAGTTGAACCTACATTAAATTGTTAAGGAGAGATCATCGTTTGTCTTAATATTTTGTTGGTAATACTTCCTGATAATTTTACTATCAATAAGGTTAGTAATAGAGGTAACTTAAAAATCAATATTGAAGTAGGTAATTTCCAACTTTTTTAATGAAATTTTGTGAATAATGAATTATTAATAATGAATTATTTGATAATAGATACACATAATTTGATAATAGATATAATAATGAATTATTTGATAATAGATACACAATCTTTAGACAAGATAGGGATTTGACGAATTCGACTAAAAAGGGCGGAGGTGGAATTTTGATAGCTATAAAAAGTTCCCTCACTGCGGTACCTATTCCATCATTAAACGAAAATAGCTCTGAACTAGAAAACCTATGGCTGAAATGTAAAAAAAAAAAAAAAAAAAAAAAAAAATTTCATTAAGTGAAATGAAACAACATTTACTTATATTATTTATTTTATTTCAAAAACTTAAAATGTAAAAAAGTCAAGGATGTTAAAATGGTCAATACTTTTTAAATAATTTAATTATTTAGTAGTAACAAACTACCAACTTCCTTTGTAGTAGCTTTAAAAAATGTTATAGGTATTTCATTTTTAGATTAAACATTTCCATTTCATAAAATAAATAAAAATCTAGATTAATTTAAAGTTTAAAGCTATTGTTTTATTCATCATTAAACTTTACTTCAATTGATTTATCACGTTAGTTAATTGTTATTGTCAATATATCCTCCACTCTATCATGTCAATTATGACTTAGAGGACGCCTTATTAGGACGGGCACATGACCTTGACCCCAAGGTTGTTGTCAAGGTCACGAAGAGGGAGAATAATAGCTATTGGGTCTCCTCAGAGGGGAAGGAGTGGAGAGGGGAGAGGAGGAGGAACCGAAGAGGGGAGGACGAGGGACATCACAATCGCATTTGACATGGGCGCAAGCGGGACACAACCATTTTTCTAACTAAAAAATAAAAAAGAAAGAAAAATAGAGAAACGATAATAAACGAAACAGAGTTAAATAATGGAAATAAAATATTAATAACATAAAGAATGTGATACAGTAAGTTGGGGAATCAAGGGTCCTTCAAGGGTAACATTTGTTACCCATTTTTCTTTTTCTTAAACAGTTCGTGTTGTTAAAAAGAAAAAAAATATAGATGGACAATATTATTCTTAAAGAGACAATGATATCCCAAATTACGGTATTTAAAAGAATAAATAAAACTGTAAAATAATATTGAATAAATTGGAAACTGTACAGTCCAAAACCAAATAGTCGAGGAAAAATAAACATTTAATAATAAATAATAGAAATGGAGGACTTAAAAGAGAAAAAATAATGTCTCTAACGTAAGAAATTAACCTACATGAACTAAAATAATATTAATAATTGAATTAAATAATAATAGAAAAACGACCCATCTAAATCAAATAAATTAATTAATTTCATAATTAAATTGAAAATCACACAAGTAATGTCCACTAAGTACTACATCAGTGGATAGTGGTGGAATCAAATACACTCAGAAGTAAACACAACAAAACTAATGTCAGGGACCACACTTTGGAAATGAGTTAATTCAATAATTAAACCAAATATTAGCCAATCAAATTTCAGCATTTTAGGCTTTGGATTACGTCTCCTAATTGGTTGTTTAGTTCTCACTTGAAAATTTTCGGAGGTTGTCACCATTGATCCCATAAATTAATAAAATAGGTATTTGCACGGATTTTTAGTTTAAACTTTAGATTCAAAGTGTGGATCAGAACATTAGTTTTTAAACTTGAAAAAACTACTTGAAATTGATCAAAAATAGTACCCAAAGTCAGGTCTACTAAGATGCATGTAGTCACTTACCCCTACTTTGCGTAGAATATCACCTACAATGTCCATGGCACTGCGGTTGGTCGTTATCAGAGGGCTGGCATTATTTACATCTGCAGGAGAAACGAGAGAAAACCAGAATGGATTAGAAAATTGAAATGAAAATCAAGAAACAAAAGGTAAAAAATTTAAAAAAAAAAAGTAGAATAGAAAGACAAACAGACTAGATTTTAGCAGTTGAGTTAAAAATTTAGAGTGAGACTAATAATTATCACATGCAGAGTTGCAGGCATGATTCTAGCGACAAATTGTAAATGTGTCATGTGAAAAGCAAAATTGTTCAGCATTCAAAGCACATAGCAATGAAAAACTGGCAAAGCTGCACAAAAAAGCGTACCATGCCTTTAAAAAAGTTAGTATAAACCTGCCTTACATTAAAAAGAGAGGCAACAACATTCAAAATGAAATGGAAGATAGATGGACAGGTAGAGTAGATAGAGAAAGAAATCAAGGGGAAGGAAAGGAAATCGAAATATGAAGGACCGAATTACAAAACAGGATTACTTCTAATACCTACAAGGAATGGCTCACTGAAAATGCAGAGGGAAAAAAGGATACATTTCGTACATTATTCAAAAAGTAACTTTTATTGGAAATTTGAAAATATCTCGTTTTCAATTTAAGAAATTCCGAAGATCAGAGTGGTAATGGTAATCGTATTTTGTAATTTTCCGGTCCTAAAGGGAAAAACGAAGCCAACTTACCCGATGTGAAGAGAACGCATTAAATTACAACGCACAGTTTGAGATTGAATTTAGACTGGACGATCGAAACAAAAGAAGATGCTAAAATCTTCAGTTGCTCCAAGTAAAGCATGCTAGGAATGCAAAGAAAAGAAAAAAAAAGGTCAAAAGCCAAATGGAAAAATAAAAATTAGTTAATCTCATTGGATTAATGAGGGAATAATTAACTAAAGCAAATAAAACAGCAGGTTTTATGTTCTATGAAATCGTAAAAAATTCACTTTCTGGGAGGGAAAACTTCAAAACACATGCAATAGAACAACGGAAAATTTTGATTTTTTTTTTTATTGTTATTATTACCTATTTTCAGCAGGCATTGTCCTTACTAATCCAATTACTTACTCTAATACTTTCACAGGCCAAATACGTCGTACGCCAAAAGTACGACTTTTTGAAGATTCTATGAAATCGTAAAAAATTCACTTTCTGGGAGGGAAAACTTCAAAACACATGCAGTAGAACAACGGAAAAATTTGATTTTTTTTTTCAATTGTTATTATTACCTATTTTCAGCAGGCATTGTCCTTACTAATCCAATTACTTACTCTAATACTTTCACAGGCCAAATATATGTATGATCAGAATCAGTCAGCACAAATTACATAATATAGGGAACCCAGGGGTGACTTTTCTTGGGTTTTGCAATAACATTTAATTTTCAGACACAAAAGCCAAATGGAAAAATAAAAATTAGTTAATCTCATTGGATTAATGAGGGAATAATTAACTAAAGCAAATAAAACAGCAGGTTTTATATTACAAATAATACAATTAATACACACATCTTTTATGAGCAGGGTCTAAAAAAAAAAGAATAATTTTATTATCATTACATATTACCACACCCAAAAGAAGATAGATGAATATAAGGAAAGATATTTGCCACAAAAGATAAAAGAATCCAAGACAAGGGGGAGAGATGAATAGCAGAAGTGAGAATAGCAGATTTTGATTCTTCGGGCCCAATTTCTTTTCCTTCTTTTTCTTTTTGTCAATTAGATTCTTTCAAATAAAATTATAATTTAATATTATATGGATTGGGAAAAGAAAAAGACCACTACAGAGGAGGAAACGGAAAAAAAGTAACATGAATAATAATTAATTCTCAATATTTGTTCAGTAGTTTATTAATTGGTAGACATTTATTAGAAGACCAGAGTACCATATTTTTCTATTCAGATTGTAAACCAGAGATTAATTTTTTTTTATTTGGAGAAAATAAAAACAATAGAACTCCAATTTTTGGCAATCACCAGTTTGAAGAAAAGAACAAAACGAAAATCCCACGTTCACACACATACATTTATACAGGGTGTCCCTAGTCATCCCGCGGACCACCCCGTATATTTTCCAATACATACTGTGTGCAACATAGGCGGCTCAGGGGCCTAGTGAACACTGGACCTTCTTCTTCTAGTTCGGCTGCTAGCCGCGAGGGGCACACTAGGCTCTGTCTTGTGCGATCTCATGTGACTAGCCAGGCCGCTCTTATTCTTACACCGGCGACCGCACGTGGGGCAACAGAGGCTCGAGACGCCCATGGTCTTCGCCCGGGGCGGCTCGGGAGAACGAGACTTTCGGAGGTTCTGCGCGGAGTCTGTCGAAGTGGAAAACGAGACGGACTTACTAGAGCCGCCCGATGAATTTAATCAACTTTTAAGTTTCATTTAGAAGAAAAAAAAAGGAAAAAAAAAGATAGTTAAACCTAAGTTATAATCAACATTTTTGTCTATTGAGTTTGCATGAAAAATAAAAATAAATAATAATCATAAAAGTGCATTATTATGGCAATATAATGAAGGTGACAATTACATCAGTGTTGCCATCAAGAGCTTCTTTCCTGCTCTGAACCAGGTATTAATTAATTGTCCAGTCTTCTATTCAATCTCAAACGTATTGAAATGTTTCTTTCCACTCTCACGACTTGAGCGAAGGAATTAAAAGATCAATAAACCATAAAAAGTAATAATCAAAGTAGACGTTGATCTAAATGAAATCTCCAGGCACATTGAGTGCTACCACAATGTATCAAGGATGACCCTTCCTTGTTTTCTGTTGAAAAAAATCCCGAATTTCATTTTTTTTCTTTTCTTTCTTTCTTTCTTTCTTCTTGACATGCCTACAAATTATGAGTTTGAGGTGAAAGGAATAAGGAAAATATGTGTTGATTGAGGAGACTTCTAAGATATACGATGGGATAGGGAGACTTCTAAGATATAATTTAAGATTGTTGAAAAAAGATTATTAGATTCTTTATAGTAATTTTTAAATAGATAAAAGTAAGCATGCAAGATACCTAATTAGCGCAATGTTAGTTCTAAAATACGTGCTAGCAAAATAAATTCATTTTAATTTATTATGGTGAAATAAATACTAACAGTATTCCACATCAAAAGGAAAAGTATTTATCATTCTAACTTATTTGCAAAAGAAATAAGAAAACAAGGTACTTGAAATGATTGGCATTCCAGAAACTAAACTTGAGAGACTGTATTGGAAAATAGAAACACTGCACTATCTACTACAAATCATGACAAGTATTCTAAAGTGAACTAGAATAAAATAACGAGGGGAAAAAATTTAGGTCAACAAAATATAAAATCAACATAAAAAGACGGGGGTAAAATCATGAAATCTTATTTATCAGTGAGGGGGAAAAACTAATTAGGGGTCATGCTAATTTATACAGGCAAATAAACTGAATGCAAAGGGATGCAAAGTCATGGTGTAGTAAAATAACGAGCAAGATTAGAAAAATGCAAAGAAATTTTTACGGCAAAATGCATTGATCCTTTTGCGCCGTGATGGATTTCCAAAATTCAAATTATTTTTCGTGTTATCTTCAAAGGTAGATTTGTTAAAGCGCCTTTGAGGAAAAAAAAGCAGGTTTCAGAGACGTGTTTTTTTTTTTTTTTTTTTTTTTTTTTTTTATACCATTGTTAAGATATTTACAATGAATCAAAAGCGTGTTTTTTTTTTTTTTTTTTTTTTTTTTTTTTTTATACCATTGTTAAGATATTTACAATGAAAGATTTTGATTACAAATAGATTACAGAAGATTTACGAAATCGAGATGCAAATAACTTTCATTTTGGAAATCACCACAGGACAAAATTTGACCAAAAATTATAAACAAGCCTAGTTGGTTGGTTAATGAATTAAATTAATCTATGGTTGCAAATAATTAAATTAGTCAGCTAAATGCAAAGGTGAACTAAATAGTGGCTACAGGGGTTAAAACATGCAATATATACAGAGGGATAAAAACATCACTCTTTTCCATCTATTCTTTTCCGTTCTCTCTCTCTCTCCCTCCCTTCACCACTCTAGATCTTTTTCTCATACAACTTGATACTCTGTCTCACTTCATCTCATTTGGCAAATTTTGTCATTGGCTCTAGAAAGTGATGTTAAAAAAAGGTTTAGGTAGGTCATAATAGGAAAGTACTGGAAAATCGTATTCGGAATCACGAATTATGTTATCGGAATCATGAATTATTAGTGGCAAAGTGAGAGCTTCTTCACACATTTGAGCATTTTTTCTGAGAAACAGCAAAACCATTTTAACGATTCTTACGCAGATTTTAGGATCCAAAATCGAATTTTACTTTTCTTTAGTCTAAATCTCTAAAAGTTGAAGCTCATAAGAACAGTTAGACACTAAACCTCGAAAACGATATTTCTTTCTTTTCTTTTTAGATGCATCTTTCTGGATTTGTATTCCAATTGCCAATATAGCACAAGAAAGTACCATTTCCCAAGAGATTTTCCATAATGAAATATGATTCCAGCCCAGTACCCCCCGTATCTAATGTTGTCGAAGGCAACTCATAGAAATGGCCCGTCTATAGGCTCTGACTATCTTACTTTTGTTTTTGTTGGGCGCAGTGTTGCCAATGTCCAGAGACCCAGGCATGGTTGCCAAACGGAAGCTGCTCCTCCGCCGATCTGCTGCGCTCTTCTCTTGCTCGGACAACATTTTCTTCTCCTGGATTTTGATTTCCTGCCGCAGTTCTGTAAGGAAAACATAGAAAGGATGAGATTTAGATTGCATTGATATAGTGAGGTGACTTGAAGTGTATTTTAACCAGCCTAGTTAGCTTGGAGGGTAGTGCGTCTGTCTTATAAGCACTAGGTCATGGGTTTGATTCCTGCCTGGAGCTGATTTCATCCTAAACAGATAAGGTTCGTTCTCGGAACAACTGACTTTCTCCTATCCTGTCTTCCTTCTCTTTGCTTTCAGGACAATAAGGCCTTGGCAGTTACAGTTTCCTTTATCATACTTACCTAAAAAGAAAAAAGTGCATTTTATTTGGCTGCCATGGTAGTATGATATTGTACAGTGCCCTGTTTTATTTTTTCCCTATAACTGGTCCCCGCTTCATAAACTAGAGTTATTAGTACCTACCTAAGTACTCCTAGTTCTGTATAAAAACATGAATAGAAGGTTTAACAAGTACTTTCCCTGAATTACTACATAACAAACCTGATGCTTCATCCTTTAGCCTTTGTACTGTGGCTTTCAATGACTCTTTCTCACACAACTCATCCTGTAGGATGGCGATTTTCTCCAGGGCTCCATTGAATTTTTCATTGTACTCTCGATACGATGTATGAGTTTCTCTGGAATGAATACATGGAATTAATAAGACATATTCTCAATTCTATAAGCCTTATAGTATAAGGTGATATGAAATAATGGAAGGGAGTATAAGAGGTGATGAAAGAGAGTATTCTCCCTTGCCCTTCTATGAGCTGATGGATAAGAGAGGTGAGAGGAAAGTTTTCTCCATTTTATGAGGTGATTTATCTTTCTTTCTAGTTAAATGAATCCTTGCTTCTAGTACTTTTGCTCACTTGTTTTACATTGCACCCCTTAAAACTACATTTAGATCATTCCTAAACAAATCATTTTCCCTTAAAAACAAGATTTTTTTCCAGTTTGAGTGAAAGAGTAAAATATGTATCTCACCTCTGTGATCTTTCCAGATCATCATTTTTTTGTTCTAGTTCACGTATGTATTTCTTATAATTTTCTTCTCGTTCTTGGAAGGTGGTATTTGCTTGCTGTAGTTCTTCTATCTGCCTAAAGGAGTCTTCTTGAAATTGTGATAATTTATCCTGAAATGTAAGAAATTATAAAAAAAATAATAAATAGATAGGTAGGTATAGGTATAGTTAGTAACTATACATATTGTTACGTTTAGCGAGCTAGCATAACTATACATAGGCTTGCCAAACGTCCCAAATTGGCCGGGACAGTCCCGAATTTCAGGGGGTGTCCCGGCGTCCCGTTCAGTTTTTCATTTTGGGGCGTTTTGTCCCGAATTTCCGTTTTGGTCCCAGAAAAAATTCGGGACGCGTTTTTTAACTTTAAAATTAGGTACCTACCTCTATAAATCAGAATTTGTTCTTAACTTGTTTAAATTTGCCATGCTTTCATCAGTTTGCTCTTCCACTTTGCTAAACCTTTAAACGCAAAAATGAGCTGGTCCCTTGGATTCTCGTTTATCCAGGTTCGACTGTATTTCGTTTATCTGTTTTTACTTTCTATTACTACAGTATAGCGAGCTATACTAGTAATGAAAGTATTGCAATCGGTCCAAATTTTCAAAATCGGGAAATGGGTGGAAATATCCGTTTTGGGGTCCCCTGATTCCAAAAAAGTGGTTTTTAGCCCATGGTCTGTACGTAACGTACGTACGTACGTAACGTACGTACGTACGTAACGTACGTACGTACGTAACGTACGTACGTACGTAACGTACGTACGTACGTAACGTACGTACGTACGTAACGTACGTACGTACGTAACGTACGTACGTACGTAACGTACGTACGTACGTAACGTACGTACGTACGTAACGTACGTACGTACGTAACGTACGTACGTACGTAACGTACGTACGTACGTAACGTACGTACGTACGTAACGTACGTACGTACGTAACGTACGTACGTACGTAACGTACGTACGTACGTAACGTACGTACGTACGTACGTACGTACCGCGGATTTGGCAATTTTTGTTCGCGGATTTTCGCGATTTTGTTCGCGGGATTTGCGATTGATGCTCGCGGATTTCGCGATTATGTTCGCGCGGATTTCCGCGATTCATGTTCGCGGATTTGGTGATTTTGTTCGCGGATTTCGCGATTATGTTCGCGATTTGGTGATTATGTTCGCGGATTTCGCGATTATGTTCGCGGATTTCGTGATTATGTTCGCGGATTTGGCGATTATGTTCGCGGATTTCGCGATTATGTTCGCGGATTTGGCGATTTTGTTCGCGGATTTGGCGATTATGGTCGCATTTTGGTACTGGTATTGGTAAAGGTAGGGCCATCGGCTTTAATAAACGCCCTTGGTATTCAGCCTCCGTTTTCTGGTAAAGGGTACGATGGTCATCTTGTTTGGGTTTATATCTACTAAGCCCATTTGATCGACACTATCTTGCTGTTATGTTTAAGGCATTTTGCATGAGGTCAGAAATGACCTCTTCGTATTTGCCTCTGATGATTATAAAAATATATCATCAGCATAGCCTATGACTTCGTAACCAGATTTGGCGATTATGCTCGTGGATTTCGCGATTATGATCGCGGATTTCGCGATTATGTTCGCGGATTTGGCGATTTTGTTCGCGGATTTGGCGATTATGGTCGCGGATTTGGCGATTTTGTTCGCGGATTTTGCGATTATGTTTGCGGATTTGGCAATTATGTTCGCGGATTCGCGTCCCGAATCGACATTTTGGATATTTGGCAAGCCTAACTATACATATTGACATTTTTTTGGTACCTGCCTAGGCATGTTTACATGAGGTAGGTACTTCAATAAAGAGAGCTGTACCTATATAAATCCTTCATGAAATTTTTCTTTCTCTTAACACAGTTACTTAAAAACTATGTTTTGTTATTGAATAGAACTAAAGAACGTACCTGCAAAGTTTCAAAATCCAACTTCATCCGATTGTTTTTAGTACGCAACTCTTTGTTGTTTTTATCTGCATCTTGCAAGAGGGCTTCTAGTTCATTTTCAACTTGTTTTGAACTTTCCGAGAGCTCTGCTAAATCCTTTTCCAATTCTATACATTTTTCTTTCCAATACTTTATTTCTTCATCTTTATCCTTGAACTCTGCCATTGTTGTTGTCTTGGATTACAGAGCCAGAGTTGATTTTTTTATGTTTTCAAATAGACACTCTGTAATACTCTGAAAAGTAGCACATGACAGATAATGACAAATAATATTGTAATCACCCAATCCTGAATTTGACCAAGAACCCAAATACTTACTTGGTTTTTAAATAATAATGTGTGATTCAATCTGGGATTAACCTCAATTCCAACTATGAATCTGACTTGGGAATAGCTAGATGGGTAATTATGCAGAAGTCACGTCTGTGGAAAAGAAAAGCTCCTTCCTGCATTAAACCTAACCCTATAATAACCAGGGTCACTGCTTATTTGTGCCAGTTCTTTTGGTAGCAATATTCCACGGACATGACTTCTGCACAAGTACCCTAGATGGAATACTACTGGATAATTATTTAGTATGGACCTAAGTATTTACTGATGGACCTGTTAGCATAACAGTTGGTTCCTACTATATATATGAAAATACAGTAGCTGTTGTAGATAACTAGGCAACCAAAACCCAAGCAGAATCTTTCTCTAGAGATAGCTGTGCATCTGAGTATCATCTATTTGCGGAGATAAGCAATATGTTTAGAACATACCAATGCAATTTGCATCTTGTGCAAGAATTTGCCAAGAAATGCTATTACCTGCTGACTAATTGATGAGGAAACCCACACAGAAAACAGTTGCCAAAATACCTACAATGGAAATGGTGTTTTGACCTTTCCCAACAGAGCTGAAGGGAAATCTTGTGCAACAGCAGTTGGCCACTTACTTCTGGAATCGATGGGGGAACATACAATGAACACACACAAATAAAACAAACTTCAACACTGAATTATCTTGAAAGAAAATTCACAATTTCCATGAAAAATTGCCAAATAAGATAAAAGAGCAGTGAAAAAACTAGAAGCTAGAACTGGAAAATGAAAATGAATGCATGAAAAATTGCCAAATAAGATAAAAGAGCAGTGAAAAAACTAGAAGCTAGAACTGGAAAATGAAAATGAATGAAAAAAAAAAAAAAATAAATAAAAAAACAGAAAATCACATATTTGGGAAGCTAGCAACTTCTACCTACGTCACAAATCCATTCCAAAGAGGTGACAGTGCAGTGGATAAATCAAATCAGAAGAAAAATGGAGCCATTTTATAAAATGCATTGGGATTGCATACTTTATTTCGTTGTCGGGCGCTAGTATGAAGTTTTCTCTCGAAGTAGATGCTAGATGGCCAGTCTAGTTTTTTTGGTAGCGCGTCTGCCTTATGAGCGCTAGGCCGCAGTTTCGATTCCCACCCGGGGCGGATTTTATCCTAAAATCCTAAACAGATAAGGTTCGTTCTCGGAACGGTTGCATGGCTTTCTCCTGTCCTGTCTTCCTCCTCTTTTCGCTTTTCGGACAATAAAGACCTTTGCAGTTATAGTTCCCTCTATCAAACCTCTCTCATAAAAAAACTACCTTTGTAGGGATATACCTACCTAGGTATTACCTCTAAATGGAGTTAATGTAAGTAAGAGGTTAGGTAACATAAGTACCTACCGACCTACTCTAATAAGTAGTTCTTTCTTGACATGAGCCCTACTGCTCACACCTCAGGAGAAAAAAATAATAAAATACACAGACCAGATATTTTTTTTTTACAGAAAATAAAGTCATGTTTCTTTCTTTTTTTTCATTTTATTGTACAAAAAATAAATAAATTTAATATAATATTTAATACTTTTTAGCCAACCATGTTTTTTTTGCGTTTTGATACTGTTTGTCCAAAGAAGTACCTAATAGTAATAGGTAGGTACCTACTACCTACTATTTATTGTCGGTAGAAGTTTACATATTTCAAGTCTTCACTCATCAGTTCAAGAGATTAAAAATCACATTTGAGACCTAAATGGGTAAATAAAAATAATGGGTTTTAAAATGAATTTGAAACTTTGAAAATTGCAAGAGCTCCAAAGAAGGATATCAAGCCCTTTCCAATATTGAAGAGAACTACCGAGATTCTGTACCTATCTGACAAAAGAGATACCTAGATTATTTTAGTACTGTTTAGATTATTATGGCACTGTTCAGAAAAAAATACATAAAATTAAATATCACGAATATTAGAATGAGTCCCACATAACACAAAATGCCCACTAGGTAGTTTCATAGTTAGCTCTCAAGGGAAAGGCACTCGAGACTAGGGTTGGGACATCGACATCGATGTTTTGAAAACATCGATACATCGGAACAAAAACATCGATGTCAACATCGATGTTTTTCTTTCGATGGAAACATCGAACATCGATGTTTTATTTTTCGATGTTCGATGTTTTTGAACGTCTGTGGTATTATTAAAAAAGTCTGTGGAAAGGACTTTCTTTTGTTTACAAGTTTACATTATTTTGTCCCGCTTCATATTTTACAATATTTTTGCGAAAAACATCGAAATCCCGATAATATCGAACATCGATGTTTTTGATTACGATACATCGGATACTCGATATATCGAAGTTTAAAAACATCGATGTATCGAACATCGATGTTTTCGTCTCGATGTCCCAACCCTACTCGAGACCATTTGAAAGTCTAATCTCTAGTGGAAGTAGACGTCTATTTGACCTTCTTGTAGACAATTAGCTGCTAACCATTTGCATTTTGCGTTATGAGGGATTATTTTTGACACAAAACAACCTAAAAATAATATTTGAATTTGAGAACATCAAAATAAATTTTAAAATCCAAAATTCACAATAAATTTTAAAAATTCCCTACAAAGAAACAAAACTCAGTCGCAAAGTGCAAAGTTCTCATAATTATTTTTTTTAGATGGTGATACCTACAAGAAGATAGGTACCACCTTCCCGACGGAAAGCAAAATACAAGCTATTATGAACCTACTTACACGTACTGGATAGGTGCAACCTACAAAATTACAAACCCTACAAGCATTTTCGATAATATCATTATAACTTTGAGATTCAAAGAATTCATTTTGGATTTAAAAAATACATCACAACATAAGATTTAAATTAGGTACATAATACATTTCTTGTTATAAACACACAATTTATAAAATGTACAGACGATTATTTTGTACAGGGAGGAGGGAAAAATACAAAATGAACAAATGCATTTAAGGGAGTCGACCCCAATATTAAAACGAGATTTTCAAGCTACCAAGTCTGACAATTTTTTGTGTAACTGGTCTGAGGGGCGCTCCAAATTTCATACAAAGATACCTAATAATTACATTAAAATTTTACTTTGACACAATACGTAGGTACGTATATGCTTACAAAATTATATCTTCTTCTCTGCTAGCTAATTGACCTGATTTGCACTGGAAATCACTGAGATAAGAAGGCCTTCATTACCTACTTATCTAGGCAGGTACCTATGTATGTAGATACAAGTAATAACACAAATGGGTTCATCCCATTAGATATTATATCCTGAAATTCATTTGAACAAATTGAGCACACGAAAGTCTTTTATTATCATTATCGCTGATTCAACTCAGATCTGCAGTACTCCTCACTGAATCATCTGCGACATTTGGAAGAACCTATTCTCCTCAAGCAGAGAGCTGAGTGAAGTATTCCTATCATTAATCACCATGTTCCCCGTTGCTGCACTCGGTGGTCCGGCAGGAGCTGGTTGGGTGGAAGAGCTGACCCAGTTCTGACATTGTTCGACATACTCCAAGGTACGCTGGTAGGTGGATTGTCTCATGTTGGACTGAGTTACTTCATTACTCTGTATATCCTGCATGTCCTTGTGTTGAGGGACTGGGTTCAGACTTGCCGGAGCTGAACAGCGTCTCATATTCATTCTATCATAGGACGTACCACACTTAAGTTCACACTGGGCGTTACTACAGTTACATTGCCTTGCTTGCTGCTGCTGACTGAACACTGGGGTGGGTGCTGGGGTGGCCAGGTTAGGACTAGTCAGAGGCTGGGGTGGACAATACATACCACCCTGCTGCATCATACTGTGCTGACTCATAGGACTGGCAGGCATGTGTGCATGCTGCTGTGGACTCATTGCATGCTGACTGGACTGTGTGGCAGGACTGTGTGGATTCTGCATATGATTCATGTTAGGCATGGGACCATGTGCTGATTGGTTAGGGTGACACATCTGGTTAGCATACATTGGTGTTGGTTGTTGATAGGAAGAGTGGTTGGGTACGGAATGCCGATGGTGTTGGTTCCAGTAAGTGTTCGGGTGTGGTTGATTTTGATGGTTGCTATTCATTTGATTGTTACTATGTTGATGATTGCTACTGAGTGGATTACTGTGTTGATTGTTAAGTTGGTTACTATTATGCTGGACTTGATTGTTATACTGTGCATGTGTCTGACAGGTTTGGTGAGGGTGCGAAGAGTTGCTAGCTGGGTTCATCATCATTCCATTGTTACCCATATTGCCACCACTGTTCATACTGCCTGGATGATTACCCATGTTATTCATATTGCCTGTATGGTTGCTCATATTGCCCATATTACCCTGAGTACCACTCATATTACTACACAGGGGTGGCTGTACAATGGTTGAATGGTTTCGGCAGTCTAGATTGGTTAGCACGGTTCGGTTATCATAGATAAGCTGATTGGTAGTGTCTATAGGTTGTGTTCCCGGGGGTTGGGCTGTACCAGGGATGGGTTGGAATTGTCGGGTCAGGCGTGGGGACTGGCAGGCGCGGTTCAGGTTAGGACTGCTGGAGGTGAGGCGTTGGTTGCCGCCCCTGAGACTGATAGGGGTGTTCATATTAGCGCGTTGTGGGGAGGGACGTTGAGCACAGATCGTACTGCCAGAGCTGTTGTCGTTTGAGTGCTGAAACAGAATAGGAGGGGGAGTGTTAACTTGGGGCGCAGCAATGCTCACCATGCACAGTCTTGATGTGTTTGCGGAGTGATGACGGATCCGTGTACCGCTTAGTGCAGTTCTCTTCTCCACACACGTACGGTTTCTGTGAGGACAGGAGAGGATAGGCTAGATTTAATTTCATTAGCTTAGTATATTGGATTTTGGATTAGATCTAGAAGATTAGTTTGGAATAGATGAGGACGACGCCAGATACCTATAATAAGCAGTCCAGTGTCTGGTCTCGTGTAAACACTACTGATGTATGGACTGTATGGTAACATCCCCTTCCAGTTAGTCAATCTTGTACTAATTACAAACTTAAACGGTAAAACTTACTATTTCACTCATCGTTTATTGTAGGCTTGTAACAGAAAAACATGCATAGTGTTCTTTTATCTTGGTTAGGTACTAGGTAGGTAGTAGGTAGTAATGACTATTTCAAACTCTCAAAGTTACCTAGGTCTTGTAGGTCCCAAACTCCCAAACTGGATAATCGATGGACTGTATGGTAACATCCCCTTCCAGTTAGTCAATCTTGTACTAATTACAAACTTAAACGGTAAAACTTACTATTTCACTCATCGCTTATTGTAGGCTTGTAACAGAAAAACATGCATAGTGTTCTTTTATCTTGGTTAGGTACTAGGTAGGTAGTAATTACTATTTCAAACTCTCAAAGTTACCTAAGGTCTTGTGGGTCCCAAACTGGATAATCAAATTTCATGAAGGAGAAACGGCAGCAAAGGAAGAATCACCAAAGAACCGATAAAGGGTTGTATTTTACCAATTTGGGCCTTGATAATATTTCGAACTGCACATTAAGACTTTGGGAGTTTAATTCTTACCTCATTAGAGTGAGTTCTGTTCTGATGTTTAGCTCGATCCGACGCATTACTAAACGCTTTACTACAGCCAGGATATTCACACGTGTACGGTTTCTCACCGGTATGAGATCGGAGATGCGTCTTGAGATTTTCCAGCCTCGAATACGCCTTGCTGCAACCCTTGAACTTGTGTCAAAAGCCTCCAAGTCCTATGGGTGAACGTGGATTGGTATCCTAAAATGCTAGAATTGAAAAACGGCTCGTCCTGGATCAAAATTGGTACATTAAAAAGAACCAATTTGTGGAAGTTAACACTTAAATGCCCACAATACATACTCTCAAAGTAGAAATGGAATTGGACAACTCCATATCGAATCAGTCTCCAAAGTGAAAAGAATTGACCATATTGATGGTAGAGGATCGAACCCCGAGTCCGTGACTTACAAGACGAGTTCAAGTTACCGCGGAGTACCAGAACGTGGAAGTACTAAAACAGAAGAGCTGGAGGAATACGAAGATTGAGTTATAAGTGAGAGAGAGAGAGGTAACTGCCTCGTCTCTCTCTCTCTCTCTCTCTCTCTCTCTCTCCCTCTCTCTCTCTCTGGTACAACAAAGAGGTTTGCCTGCTTGCTGGTCATAATAATCAAGACAAGGATGACGATAGAGAGAAGCTGCAACCCTCGAACTGTGAGACGAGGAAGGAGAACCGGGGAAATAATTAGACGATGAAAAATAGGAATCTATTTAGCTACTAAGTATGTTACTACTCGTATGTTTGGTGCTAGAAACGATTTCTTTTTTTTTTATGCCTTTCTATTTATGTAAATCCAAAGTTCAGCTAAGTTTGAGACCATTTTCTTAAACAGGGTCTACACATATGTTGGACATATCAAACATATCAACATTATTGCCCAACATTTCAGCACAAGTGTGGACCCTTAGACCCTCTTTTTTACAGAGTTCATATCTCCGAAATTCGGTCATCCCTTCTAGAGTTCTGTGCCCTTTCCTTTCGAAAAAGAGGGATTATCCACTAACAATATTAAACCCATGAATATAATTACTATGTACACTATACCTGCAACCCTCGAACTGTGAGACGAGGAAGGAGAACCGGGGAAATAATTAGACGATGAAAAATAGGAATCTATTTAGCTACTAAGTATCTACTCGTATGTTTGGTGCTACCTAGAAAAGATTTTTTTTTTATGCCTGTCTATTTATGTAAATCCAAAGTTCAGCCAAGTTTGAGACCATTTTCTTAAACAGGGTCTACACCTATGTTGGACATATGAAATATATCAACATTATTGTCCAACATTTCAGCACAAGTGTGGACCCTTAGACCCTCTTTTTTTACAGAGTTCATATCTCCGAAATTCGCGCATCCCTTCTAGAGTTCTGTGCCCTTTCCTTTCGAAAAAGTGGGATTATCCACTAACAATATTAAACCCATGAATATAATCTAGGCGCACGGCAGTGCGCCAGGCCAAGTTCCGGCCTGAGCATTATTATGTACACTATACAGTCCTATGCCCTGCTCTTTTGCTATCGAAACAGTAGTCCTCTAAAACCATTCGAATGGTTTCTCTCCCCGTTTACTTACCGTGCACTTGTGTGGTTTCTCTCCCGTGTGTCGCCTCATATGGACCACCAACATGTATTGAGCTTTGAATGGTTTCTCATCCCGAGTGCAGTCCTCCCATCTGCAGATGAAAGACTTCTTATTTGCATGGATGTGATCATTGTTGATATGCTGCGGGAAGAGAAACAAATATTGGGTTAGTTTGGGTTAGGAGAAAAAGCTGGGTTAGGCCCCCAATAATAAGTGACATTTTTTCAAGCCCCATTTCAGCCATACCAGCCAAGGGTTTCGGGGCTCAGATAGAATACTATACCTACGTGAGCTAATTCAAAATCCGTGGACAAACTGTGCCCCTGTCCATAAAGAGTCCTACAACGCGCTGCATATACATGTAAATTCTCTAAGACCTCGAAACCTTTTGTGAGGAACAGAGCCTTACTGAAGTAGCAACTTATAGAATTGTCCTCAACAGTCTGAGTGGTAACTCCTAGCAAAGAGTTGAAAAACTTTGACTTCGGGAACCAAGTGACTCAAGTGAGCATGACCCCTACTTACTTTGACTAAAATATCCTGCGTCCCAAACTCCAGGCCGCAATCCTTCCAGTGACAGTTGGTTTCCACGAAATCTCCCGGCTCGTACTTATCCCCGGCCGGACTTTCCGGGGAATGTTGCTTGGTCTCGCGCTTGATTTTCATTGGCTTCCATGATGCCCCACCTCCCATGCTGCTTGTGTCGGCCTCGGCGCGGACTTTGGCCTCTTTCTAAAATATCATTAGATAAATCTGACAACTTGCCAGGGTAAAGAGTAAGTGGTCCTTCGGGCCGGATATTTATTTTCTGGTCCTCCGGACCGGATATTCCAGAACAGCCCATACAATTATTATAATTTATCACCTCATCCCCTCCTTCTCTCGACAAGGACATCCTGTATAATTAAGATAGCTAGAGGAATCAGAAAAATTCCTACTACCTTACATAAAAAAGAAGAAAAGATAAAGGACAACCATAAATTACTCCGAAAAAAAAACCTTTTTTGTTGAAAAATATTTTTAAATGCATTTCATTGTGTTTGGAAAGAAACTTAAATGCCAAGAAATTTCCTGTAGAATTCACACACACAACACTATTGCATCGAGGACAAGGGAAACGCACCAAAAAGGAATACTTCTGAATAACCCAAAGAAGAATGGTTGACATTGGTTTTCAAGATTTTTTTGAAAGACATTGTTTGACCTTTATTTTTCTTTTCGTTATTGTTGTCAATATAATTTCGTTATAATTCCGGTAATTAATTGCTTTTATAAGTGAGTTGTAAAAGCAGGTTATTGTCTTCTCTCTGGTTCGCCTCTTTCTTGGACGGCTTGTGAGGTGACGACGAGTCACTGGTAATCTGAGGAGGAAGGGAAGGTGGGTTAGAAATTGGTGGGTCGATAGTTGTACGATGGGAAAATGTGAGATATGTATCAAGATTAAGACTCTACTATCTTGAAGTTGAAGCTAAAACTTCTTTATACAATTATTATAATTTATCACCTCATCCCCTCCTTCTCTCGACAAGGACATCCTGTATAATTAAGATAGCTAGAGGAATCAGAAAATTCCTACTACCTTACATAAAAAAGAAGAAAAGATAAAGGACAACCATAAATTACTCCGAAAAAAACCTTTTTTGTTGAAAAATATTTTTAAATGCATTTCATTGTGTTTGGAAAGAAACTTAAATACCAAGAAATTTCCTGTAGAATTCACACACACAACAATATTGCATCGAGGACAAGGGAAACGCACCAAAAACTACAGAAATACTTCTGAATAACCCAAAGAAGAATGGTTGACGTTGGTTTTCAAGATTTTTTTTGAAAGACACTGTTTGACCTTTAAAACTTCTTCTCAAGAAGGTAGAAGGTATCTAGGTATATGAATTTCGGAATTATTGTCACTTTCAGCTTCGAAATTCTTTCTCAGCGCTTCAAGTTGACTTAAATCAGCTTTGAAAAAACATTTGAGCCCAAATTCCAGTGGGTAAGGAAGGTGTTTTTATCCCCAATTTGAACCTCATCAGTGCAAAAAGCTACAGCCTATCCCAACTACTCTAGTAGTTAGGTCCCTAACTGACCTCAGTGGTAAACATCAATTTCAATAGAGATTAGACCCTGGCTCCCTACTGCCTATGATCAATTTCAATAGAGATTAGACCCTAGGTCCCTATAACAGAGGTTGAACAACTTACATCGCCTAGTTTGGTGCTGTGCAGGTCCGAATTGAGGGGGGACAGTGCGTGAGGATGATAGAAAGGGGGCTGAGGGGGCAATAGACCCCCAGACCGTAACAGATGCGCCTGAAGTTGCTGCAGGTGAGGGGTCATGGAAGGGTGGAGGGCGGGTGATAGGGCACCTGAAATGAGGAGAATGTTGGTTAGAGAGGATTTCATGAGAGAACCCACCTTTTGCTCGTAAGTGCAGCTTTTGCACTTACACTCAACCCAGCTTTTGCACTTACACTCAACCCAGCTTTTGCACTAGGAACAAACAGGTGAGCGGGTACCACAAGTTTTAGGTTTTAGAAGAAGAACTCTACTCTAGGGAGTTTTGGGTTATTTCTACTCATTTACCTAGGATGTTGGAATGCTAAAGTTCGTGGTATATTATAGTTTCACAATCCAGTCACTCGATGGACACGCAATTTTTTCTCTCAGCGTTTGGGAGTGAACCATATCCTTACCATTTCATCCCAAACATATATAAGGTTTTCCATCCTAACTATTAGTACCCTATCACGTGTATACGATATCCTGTAAGAGAAACAGATAAGACCCTTGTATAAATATTTCATTCAAACGACCAACTTCTCCTGGTATACGTACCCCACTCACCTGCCGACAAGTGCCCATAGGATCCCCCGGACCGGGACGAGGCTGTCGAATTGACCAGAGAGTTGACTAAACTGTTCGGCGAGAATCGGATCATCGTGTGAATGTCGGCGATGGAGTCCGAATACGGACTCGCCGACAGGGCGCGCTTCCGGTTCTGTTTGAGGTGGGAGCGGGGGGAGGCTAGGAGCCGCGAACCGTCCAATGGGAAGGGGAACTCGGCGGAGCCGATGCTGGAGGTCGCGGTGGGAGGAGGGGGTAGGTCCGAGAGACCGCGAGATCCGAGATATTCCGACGTCAGACCGAGACCTGAAACAGAGAGGACGAGGAGGGTTAACATTTGACGTGATGAGTGAAAGGGTTAAAAAAATCATTGGTCATAAAGTAGCCTATTATACACAAAAACCCTACTTTGAGGCTTAGGTGTAGGAACAAACAGCCCTAGAGGATGGGTTGAGCTTATACGAAGCACTATGTAATTCGTAAGTAGCATAAAAATAACACAAAATTCTTCTTCTTCTTCTTCTTCTTCTTCTTCTTCTTCTTCTTCTTCTTCTTCTTCTTTTTCTTCTTCTTCTTCTTCTGTTGTATTTATCTTGTCTTCTTTTGCCTCCACTCTTTTTTTTATGTCTCTCTAAAGCACCTCGGAACCTGTAATCTGGAGTCGTAACTTGGATGTTGCATGTAATTCTCCTCACAGTTTTACTTCTAACTTTAGCCCTACATTACTATAGCTTTAAATTAGGATTGGGTATCGCTACATCCCAGGTCAGGGCCCTATATTACTATGGATTTAGTGGGGGTTGGGTATTCGTACAAGTTGGATAGTAATTACCAGGGCCGAACAGTAAGGGAAGTATCTAAACATTGATGATGTTGAGTAAAGACTTAATGTGGGGAAAATCGAAAATCATGAAGGTCAAAATGGAAGAAGAAAAGAAGAAACATCGGCAGATGAAAGAACGTGTGATCAAAGTGCAAACAAAGAGAAGACGCTGGTAATCCAGCAAGTGAAGAGTTTGAATACTGGAGAATTAAATGGACCATTTAAAAAAACAAATAGTTTGAAGAAAATGGATAGGTTAATGAAAAAATTATCTGTCCAGATTTAGAACTTTTGGGAAATGAATGGAAATCGAGGCCTA
Organism: Diaphorina citri; assembly: GCF_000475195.1. Lineage (NCBI taxonomy): Eukaryota > Metazoa > Arthropoda > Insecta > Hemiptera > Psyllidae > Diaphorina > Diaphorina citri. The sequence continues at coordinate 35,445 of NW_007378923.1, read as the reverse complement.
ATCGGTCATAAACTACTAATCGGTCTTGTAAGGCGATCCATAAAAATGTACGGGGTTCACCAGGGAACTTATTTGGGACCTTCTGATGCTGATCGCGTTTGATCCGTGGGTATGTCGAGTTTTGAGCTTCTCAAGAATCTCAGGATATCAAAATATTAAGATAAATAAATTTATTACTCAATTGGGACGATTTTTTCCTCTCTAAAGACACAAAGTTTAAACTATCACTTATCATAACTCTGGAAAGGATTGTCCGATTTTGCTGAAATTTGGCAAACCATGTTCACAACACTGATGACAATTTGCTGAAAAGATTTTGGTCTCAATTTCCCAAATGAGTTCGTTTAACTTGCTTTATAGGTAGGAAATTATCACAGATAATCACATTGATAAATATTGGCCCAGAATAGAATCACTGACAGGATTGTCAACAACGTCCGCATTATCAGAAACAGCAATAAAATAACTTTAACACAACGCGATGTAACACATAAGGTCTTGCCAAAAGGGTTTCACTCAATTTAGGAAGAAGAGGTTTTTCTCCAAAAGACAATATTAAAAAACAGTAGCAAAAATCCAAAATTTGGCACTTGGCATAAATAACAGAACACTCGTAGATAACTACACCAAAGAACTACTTCGGAAAATACCTGTGCATGATTATTATTTATTTTCTTTTTATCATTATTTCGAGTTGGCTGTAATCATCTTCTTCATCATTACTCTCATTATCCTTTACACCCTCCTCTCCATCTTCCATTTCATCTGATAGTTCCTTATGTAATTCTATTCCGATGTCTGATGGAAAAAAAGGAAAAAAAAGAGTAGGTAATTAAATTAAATATTTTCCAACAATTCTCCGTCAATTATTTAGGAACTTTAAAAGCACAAATCACAGCCACGGAAGCTACAGATAAATTCTCAAACAAACTAATAATAATAAAAAATAGAACTAAAAATAAATATTGGAGCACATAAATTAAATTAAAAAAGAATATTCAAAGCAAGGTGTGCACAATCACGTCCTAATCCTCGTAGACCGTCACTATCCAGGTATCAGGTAAAAACTAAACGCACTACCTCGCCGAGAAGAACTCGACAAAAAATCTACACAATATAACGTTCTAGAGAACAACATTTCTCGAAACAACTTTACTAAAAGGTATTCTCTCATTCTACAAGCAAAGAACATCGGACGAGCCTTGCTTGGAACACTATACGTTCCGTTGTTAAAGAGAATAAAAATGTTCCACACAAAGATGGAACTATTTGGAGCCAGGGACGAGAATGTGGGGCTCTGGAATGGGGAAAATGGGAACGGTGGGGATTTAGGAACCATTTGGGGTATGATGGACAGTATTAGAAGTTGGTAACTTGTGAAAAGGATGTGAAAATGAACCAAAGCTAGTTACCTAAAGAAATTGACAAACTCGTCAAGAAGCGCAAAAAATCCAAGAACAAAGAAGGAAAACAATGCTTTTCCCAAAACATTGCCACGAGATTCTTGAATGCCAGGTGAACGAATATGTTGAACAGAACTATCAACACAACAAAACACAACACAAGACATTGCCATAAAATCGACGAATTAGAAGCAACCTGAAAAGATGAGACACAAATTTGACTTGAAGTTGACAAATTTGAAATTGAAAGAATTACCAATGTACATGCACCGAATTGGTTGCTCTCATGAAGAGGATACTGCGATAACAGACACAACTGATATCTACATACATGAAAAATTACGAAGCCTTTGCTGACATGGTTCCCAAAAACATCACAAAAAACTGAAATAACTGATCAAACAGACAAAATAAATTAAGAAAAACGAAGTCAAAACCTCGATTTGACCCCTGAAAGAAAAGTATGCCGACCGAAACGTACCCAAAAAAGGACCTTACTACACTTAACTATAGGTTTCTGGCACACGGTTTATTTCTATTATGCTAATGATACAGGGTGTTTTAACATGGTTTTCATTTAGCTTGAAATCTCTGTTTTTATTGTGATGGAAGATAATTTCTTCATTTTCTTCCGTGAATACTTGAGGGGATCTTGATAATATACCTTCTGAAGCACACCTAAATACAGCCCCATATCTACATATACATAAAATAGGTTAGGGAATTAACTGTAGATATCAATATTGATGATAATGAAGATGCCAAAACTGACACTTTGGTCTTCTTCAGTGGATATTCTTCGGTAAAATCACATTCTTTGGTAAAATTCTACGCAAATTTCATGTTTCCACGATTGAGGATATTTCTCGTAATTTGTGTTCCATACGGCTCATATCAGTCATACCAACCTGTTGTGATTTTCTTCTTCCCCGTAATGATGATTGGATGATGAATTGATATGGGGAAAGTAATCGTAATAATAATAATTTTTTGAAAAATTATGTATCTTGTTAAACTGCTTATCAAAATACCAATCCAGCGTCATGCAAGTGCTCATAGCTTATGCTTATATTGTCCTACAAGTGCTCATGAAGTCATGACTATAAGAGATATTTTCAACACCACCAGCTTTGAGGAATATTTTCAGCACACCTTTCCGTTTATGATGGAAGATAATTTCTTCATTTTCTTCCGTGAATACTTGAGGGGATCTTGATAATATATCTTCTGAAGCACACCTAAATACAGCCACATATCTACATATCGGTACATAAATAGGTTAGGGAATTAACTGTAGATATCAATATTGATGATAATGAAGATGCCAAAACTGACACTTTAGTCTTCTTCAGTGGATATTCTTCGGTAAAATCACATTCTTTGGTGAAATTCTACGCAAATTTCATGGTTCCACGATTGAGGATATTTCTCGTAATTTGTGTTCCATACGGCTCATATCAGTCATACCAACCTGTTGTAATTTTCTTCTTCCCCGTAATGATGATTGGATGATGAATTGATATGGGGAAAGTAATCGTAATAATAATAATTTTTTGAAAAATTATGTATCTCGTTAAACTGCTTATCAAAATACCAATCCAGCATCCTGCAAGTGCTCATAGCTTATGCTTACGTTGTTCTACAAGTGCTCATGAAGTCATGACTAATGAGAGATATTTTCAACACCACCAGCTTTGAGGAATATTTTCAGCACACCTTTCCGTTTAAAATGGCTCCAACATACCTAATGTGACTCCCGATTGAATACTTAATTAGCAGGTTTGTGTGTATGTTTGTATATCTGTCTAGTATGTTTGTTTATCCGTCCAATAGATGTAGAGGCAGGTACGTTGGGAATGCTCTTGCTAAAAATGGCATAAAATTAAAATTGGATGCTGTAAAACTTTGGTAAATCTACTGAGGACTAAAATTAGCTCGAGGTGTATAAGGCTGATTATAATCAGGGAGTGCAAAGTTAGATATATAAAAGGGTGTCCCAATAAGAACTTGCCCAATCTTTGACAGATTGATTGTAAACAAATCAAAATTAGTCACTATGGTATCTAAAACTGTTCAACAACGCGTTAGCATAATAAAAGGGACACATTATCACTTTTGCGCGAGCATTTTCCTAGTCGTAATCCTGTTCCCAATCTTTGACAGATTGATTGTAAACAAATCAAAATTAGTCACTATGGTATCTAAAACTGTTCAACAACGCGTTAGCATAATAAAATGGACACATTATCACTTTTGCGCGAGCATTTTCCTAGTCGTAATCCTGTCGAGGACTAAAATTAGCTCGAGGTGTATAAGGCTGATTATAATCAGGGAGTGCAAAGTTAGATATATAAAAGGGTGTCCCAATAAGAACGCAAGATTTGAAAGGGTCATAACTTTGTCATGCGTTGTTTTATCTTGCCCAATTTGTGACAGATTGATTGTAAACAAATCAAAATTAGTCATTATGGTATCTAAAACTGTTTAACAACGCGTTAGCATAATAAAATCGGCACACTATCACTTTTGCGCGAGCATTTTCCTATAGTCGTAATCCTGTCATTTTTCCTATTTTTTGTGAGGGCATCTAAAGTCACAGGTTTACACCAACAAACCCACAAGCTTTGAAGCATTGAAAGGTGAAATTGAAAGTTGCTGCAACGAGATACAGCCTGATTTCCTCGAATTTGTCACCGAAAATTTTGTCAAAAAGAAACGAATGTACCATCAAAGTCGAGGAAGTTATTTGACTGATTCTTGTTCCCCTAGACTATTTTTTGTGAGGGCATCTAAAGTCACAGGTTTACACCAACAAACTCACAAGCTTTGAAGCATTGAAAGGTGAAATTGAATGTTGCTGCAACGAGATACAGCCTGATTTTCTCGAATTTGTCATCGAAAATTTTGTCAAAAAGAAACGAATGTACCATCAAAGTCGAGGAAGTTATTTGACTGATTCTTATTCCATACAAAATTTCAGAATGTTTACGTCTCAAATCATCTAAGAAGTCCATTTTATTCCACGGAGAACCATGCTTTATTAACCAATCAAATCTTGCGCTCTCTTCTTGTTCCATACAAAATTTCAGAATGTTTACTTCTCAAATCATCTAAGAAGTGCATTTTATTCCACGGAGAACCATGCTTTATTAACCAATCAAATCTTGCGCTCTTGTTGATTCTTGTTCCATACAAAATTTCAGAATGTTTACTTCTCAAATCATCTAAGAAGTGCATTTTATTCCACGGAGAACCATGCTTTATTAAGCAATCAAATCTTGCGCTCTTGTTGGGACACCCTTTATATGCTAAATTTTAATATTTACATTTTTCTTCCTCAAATATGTGAATGACTTCTTTAGCGTCTTGAACAGGATTATTCAAATTTACATGCAAATATTTTTCTGCTCTTTAAGTGACTTACTTTTTGAACGATTTTTTTAATCCACGTTTTTAAAGATTATCACAACCTTAGAGCACCAAATATTTCTCCGTAATTTGGTAAAATTCTACACCAGAGAAAATACAAAAAAAAACAAGTTTTACAAACTGTATTCTGGAAATTAAGTTATTAGCATTCTTCAGGTTTTTTTAATTTACATGCAAATATTTTTCTGCTCTTTAAGTGACTTACTTTTTGAACGATTTTTTTAATCCACGTTTTTAAAGATTATCACAACCTATACACATCAGTTTTTAGAGCACCAAATATTTCTCCGTAATTTGCTAAAATTCTGCGCCACAGAAAATACTAAAAAAAAATCAAGTTTTACAAACTGTATTCTGGAAATTAAGTTATTAGCATTCTTCAGGGTTTTTTTTGAAGACGTTGTTTATAATTTTAATGTTTCGATACACAAGTTATGATAAAACACACTTTTATTATAAACAAGTGCAGTTTACATTCTGGCGGATACCTTCAGTATGGTTGGTAAGCAAATATTTGATACCTATACAAGGTGGTTCAGACGTGACCGATAATCAGGATTTTTGGGTTAAGAGTCTTTTGAATTAAGAGGTTTGATGGAGGGAACTGTAACAACGGAAGTCTTATCGTCCCGAAATAGAAGAAGGTAGAGAATGCCATAGGCATTAACCCCACCCTTGATCAAACTTTATTTTGTAGGTACTTATATGTACATTATGTTACCATTTGTAAATATTTATTCTGTAAATAAAGTTTGATCTAATCGTTTAATAAGGACAGGATAGGAGAAAGCCAGCCGTTCCGAGAACGAACCTTATCTGTTTTAAAGTTTGCCCCGGACGCGAATAGAACCTGCGACCTTAGCGCTTACAATGCAGGCGGCCTACCTTCCAAGCTAACTAGGCTGGCAAAGTGAAAGATTTTTTTATACAAATAAAATCAATGGGAAATCGCAAGAATACGGGATATACCTACCTAGGAGAAGAAAGTAAAAACAAGGGAGATAAAGGGGTCGATGAAAAAAAAAACTTGTTTTTTCAAAACATTTATCCACCTTGTATACGTATGACCATATTCAAGAAATCTCAATTTTATCGTTCCAGGAAATGAACTAGGTAAACCCGAATTCAACAAAATAATACTTGGATTTTCAGCCTTTAACAAAATTCACTGTCGAACAGAAAACAGAAATCAGGGCTTTCTTTCCATTTAACTTTTTCTTTCCCCCCGTCAACCCAGATTAGTGACAAGTTTTCCTAAGTTTAAACTTTAAGACAGACCATATTCAAGAAATCTCAATTTTATCGTTCCAGGAAATGAACTAGGTAAACCTGAATTCAACAAAATAATACTTGGATTTTCAGCCCTTGTAAATCACACATCTCAAACTTGGGTTAAGTTAAACCAGTTCTGTTAAGCTACCTGTGAGCTTGGCGAGTAACTGGATGGGACCAATCAATCAGCGGACAACACATTAGGTGGGTAATGAAGTAATTATCTAGATTTTATATGCACATAATATATGTATACATACATTTGTTAGGTATTTGCTCTATCACTTGGAGGGTTAAAGGGTTTCAGCAGTCATTATAGGACGAGGGAACTGGAGGTGAAGGAGACGGAGCTGCGTTGTCAAGTGATCATCGAAGAACTGAAGACGAAAGTTCAATTGGCGTCAACGTCGGCAGATAACTCTAGGTGACCATATTCAAGAAATCTCAATTTTATCGTTCCAGGAAATGAACTAGGTAAACCCGAATTCAACAAAATAATACTTGGATTTTCAGCTTTTAACAAAATTTACTGTCGAACAGAAAACAGAAATCAGGGCTTTCTTTCCATTTAACTTTTTCTTTCCCCCCGTCAACCCAGATTACGGAACTTCTGGCTAGGTCATCAACCAACATTCAATACACAATACTTCCATATTACACGGCTCTACAATTGGCGTGCTAATGGGATTACCGAGATTCTAGTCTCCATTCACGCCAAGTTTGCAATGGTTGTTCATAGATCCGTTGTTAATATTGATATTGCAAGGGAGTTCGACATTATTTGCAGCCGTTCCGTATGTTCTGCTCCGTATTATATTGGTAAGGCGAATTTTATTGGTCTTGTTAATGCGATCTTTTCATGCAAATTGAATCGGTCATAAACTACTAATCGGTCTTGTAAGGCGATCCATAAAAATGTACGGGGTTCACCAGGGAACTTATTTGGGACCTTCTGATCGCGTTTGATCCGTGGGTATGTTGAGTTTTGAGCTTCTCAGGAATCTCAGGATATCAAAAAACTAGGATAAATTTATTACTCAATTGGGACGAATTTTTCCTCTCTAAAGACACAAAGTTTAAACTATCACTTATCATAACATTGGAAAGGATTGTCCGATTTTGCTGAAATTTGGCAAAGATGTTCACAACACTGAGGACAATTTGCCGAATAGATTTTGGTCTCAATTTCCCAACTGAGTTCATTTAATCTATTTCATCTTTTGTTCATCCTGTTCTCTCTAGTTCTCCTTCCTTTAAAGTCTCCTTCTTTACCGCCTTCTTCCTGTGTACTTTGATGTTTCTTTTCTTTAAAATCTTTAAATATTTAATGGAATTTTTCAACCACATCTAACAATAGCTGAGAGTGTTTAATTCAATAAAACCCGTACGTCTAGTAAAATACATATTAGAAATTTACAGTGTAGTGATATACCTATACCCAAAGACCTAACGGGGTACCTATTAGAAGGTGTTAATGTAGGTATGCCCGAAATGAAGTTTTATTATTTTATTGTCCTCACGTGTGTAGCTTTCATTATATCAAATAAAGGTGACAGAAAGAACTGAGGATTGGTGAAAGGTTTAGAGCCCAAGAAATCTACATTATAACTTAGCGTAGGTACCGTAGACGTACTAGGTATGTAACTACCCATAAGTTTTCTACGAGTAGAAACCTACAAGAATGTAGAAAGAAAGTATATGGTCGCATTTTCCTTTCGGAAATTGAGACGATCTCTCCTCTTCTGAGTCTCATTTCTCCTCTTTTAAATGAAAATACGGGAATTATTTCAACCACTAGGTGGCGTGATAGCGCCTGTACTAAACCATTGGAAATCCAAGATGGCGCATTCCCGACCATCGAAGGTCCAGTGTTCAGTTTCCCAGTGGTCAGTTTACCGAAAGAAAAACACACCTTCTGTTTTGTAAGTAAAAGTTTACGCCGTTTGGGAATCACTGATGAACGGTCCCCATTCCGATACACTTGACAACACCGCAATCGTAGATCAATGCCAGGTTGTCAAACGTCGCCCCTAATCAGATTTACGAGTACACTTAAGTTTGCAAGATCCTACGCCTAAGTGTCAAAGTGATAAGATAATAACTTAAGTGAGCGCATAGAGCATCATAGCTGGATAAACAAGAAATGCTCACAACCTCAGTGGTGTAGTGGCTGGACTTCCAATATGGAGGTTGGTGGTTCGAGACTGGGTAAGTCACAATATTTCAAAGTAAAATCCATTTCCTTCATATAGGAAAAAAGGAAAAAAAAAAAAAAAAAAAAACAATTAAGGTTAATAAAGGGTTTTAACCAAGAGGGACGGAAAGCTCGTTTTGAATTTTAATAACTAGGTTCCTGTGAAAATAACTGGGTTCCTATTATGGATTATGGTGCACCAGAAAAGCTGTTTTATCATAAGGGGCCCAAAGTTAGGCCCTTCTTTTTAAAAAGCCCTTATTTATTCTTATTCTTTCCTGTTATACCTACCTATACTAATCTCAATTTCTCATAGATAAGATACACTTCTCATACCTAGATAATACCTACTCGTGCAAACTTCACCACATAATACCGTCATGTCTAAAAAAAAAGCTCATGAATATTAAATCTCAATAAATCATAGGTACGGTACCTTTTCGCATCACTCGATCATTATATCGCTAATAAATTATCATATTATAACGTTTAGTTACACAGATATTATACTTATTATCCAAGTTTATCAGGTTAACATTTTACATGGGGTAAAATTGCATCTCCACCAATTGATTATTTTCATTCGAGACACCATTTCTCACACTTTATCGAAACTAAAGAGCTTATAGAGACAAGAGAGAGAGAGGATAGAGAGAGAGGGAAGAGGAAGAGAGAAGAGGAGAGAGAGAGAGAGAGAGAGAGGATAGAGAGAGAGAGAAGAGAACCAAATTTAAAAAAATAAAATTATTTACTTCATG